>NC_079147.1:231005132-231193130 GCF_945859685.1 Eupeodes corollae
ATGGTATGAAAGGTCAAAAGTTGATTCTTCGTGATAACCTTCGTTTCTATAGCTGCAATGACGTTAATAATCTTAGAGCTAATTATCACCCTATTTTGAAATTATTATATGCTTACAGCTTGAAGATAAAGCAATTCTAAAAGAATCTTAGTGAAGGGATAGGAAATTTGTAGAACCCACTGGTACAAAATGTTTCTCATGTGTTCGAAGGTGTAAGGATATCTATGGAGGCAACTTCTAGAATGTATTGATGACTTTGGTTTCATGGTATTAAATAAAATAACTAAAGCAGACAAAAATGGCAAACTCAATTTCGTATCGGTTCAAGGCAGCTCTGTAATCGATAATTGTTTCGCCAGAGGAAACTGGATAAGTATTATCAGGTTCTTCGAGGTTGAAACTGCGAATTACTCTGGTCATATGCCAACAGTAACTTCTCTCATATAGCCAGGGGTGACATTGGGGACAAATAACGTAATTAGGAGCACAAAGTGGGTTGAAACTACCTGCCTGAACAAGAAAATTGAAGTAGTGACCAGGCTAGTGAAAATATTTTAGATATTGAACGGCAAGCATCTAGTATGAATAAAAACCTAAAGGTGGTGGCATATTCGTTGCCGAATGGTTTGACTAGGAATGCATGAAACTTCGCAAAAAGTGTTTCGCTCCTCTTAACCTTTTTAGGAAAAACAAATTCCGTGTTTTTCAAACCACTTTACTTGAGGGGAACAACAAATATAAACAGCTTTTAGTGCAAAAACGGAACATTCATTTCAGTAGTGTAGCAACCAGTCCCTCACCATGTAAGGACTCAACACAATTTTGGTCAAAGGTGAGGTTGTTAGAGGGTTGTAAGACTTGCTGATCACTTCAAAGTTCTTCTGAACCCGTTATCGGTTCGCCAAACTTTTGAATATGCTCTACGTTTAGTGAAAATCTCGGAACTTGATGGCCAATTTCAATGAAAGATTTGCAAGATACTTTGAAATCAATGTAAAATGATAAGTCTGCGAGATTGACAGTATTAACGTTGAATTTTACAAAAACGCATCAGTAAATTTTTTAGATCATATTAATTTATAATTTAACAGGCTTCTAGAGGAAAAATCTATTCCGGAATCATTTTTCAGAGCAATATTTAAAAAAGGTGTTCCCCAGCGTCCAGACAACTATAGGGGCATATCGATTTTAGGTGCCTTCGGAAAATATTCACCCATCTTCTATACCATGGGTTGACGAAATGGGTTGAAGAGAATCAACTACTTAGTATTTTCCAAACCTGTTTTCGATCGGGTCTTTAAACAGTTGTCCATATATTTGCACTTATTCCTATAGTCAAGATGTTTTTAGAGAACAAAAAAAAAACGATTTAAAAGTAAAATTTCTACCCTAAGCTTATCAACAAAATTTCTCAACTTATACTTATGTATAAACTTTTTATAACCGATACCTCTGCTGCTGTATGGAATGAAAATAGAATGTCTAATTTCTTCAATACAAGTGCTGGTGTTCCACATGGTTGTGGTTTAAGTCCATTAATGTTTGCACTTTATATTGATGACGTATCTAAAGATTTCCCTGGTGGTATTAAAGTTGGTGATACATTAAAAAAATGGTCCTTTACGTGGATGACATTGTACTATTGGCTAATAATCCCATAGCTTTGTAGTTACAAATAAACAAGCTCAAGCGTTTTTGTGATTTAAATATAAATGTTGCAAAAACGAAAACAATGGTTTTTGAAAATACTCATCGAAGAACAATAATTCAACGCTTATTTTTCAAGCGCATCTTTAAACAGGATAACTCAACACCTACGTATGCAATCCATACTGAATCTTGTGTGCCACAAGTATTTTTAAATAAAAAGAAATCGAAAATCAAATGCTGATTACATAATAAAAGCTATAAAAAGGCCTTCAAAAACACATACAAATATGAACTTAGACGTCAAATATCGCCTTTTAAAGAATGGAATGATTTAGCTTTTAGACACAGCCTAGACTTCGACCTCAATAATACAGCCCATATTAAACCACACACTTTTTATTCGAAATTATTTTAACGAAAAACTCTCTCTCAATATCTTATCTTTAAAGCAAGGACTGAAATGCTTTGTTCAAATTATAGGCCTCATAGAACTGACCTTCGCCCGATATGTAGTTTGTCCAATCGCGATGACACCGAAAACGTGTATCATTTTCTAGCTGTGTGTCGAATCTTACAAGAAATCCCCAGGCTTTACTTCTCAAAGGATCTTTTCAATGGTTGCTCGGGTTGGAACATTGTTTGTCCCTATTTGAATCATGTCTTAGGTTACCGTAACAGTTTCGCGTACGCCGACGATCTAATTGCGTACAGAACGGCATGAAAGGTTGAGGTTATTAGAATTCTTTTGCAGCGTGATTTCGACAAGATTCAGCGATATTGCGGACGACTGGAAACTGAAAATAAATGTCCAGAAGTCGGTGACAATTCTGTTCCGGACTCCGTTGGCTAGGGCCACCAGGGATACGTGGAACAATTGGTGCAAGGTGGTCATCATTGATCTTCACGGACAGCCATTAGCGAGCAAAAGTGTAGTGAAGTACCTCGGTGTCTGGTTAGATCAGTATTTATATTTCGACAGACATATAAATGCTGCTCTGCTATTGTTTTCTCTATTGGAGCCCAAACCTGGACAGAGCTTCGACTTCTCATGAATTTGATGCTCTGTCTGACTCCATCCAAAGAATGTTCTCCCTGTATCCTCAAAACTATTACGGGCGCTTTCAATGTTCACAATTCTTCGTGGCTTCTCCATTTGGGCTAGACAACACCTGAAGGAATGTGTGCTGAGATTTTTACTGGGTTTTAACCATCTTATTCAGCTTGTCAATATAAGCCTACTCGAATATCAGAGGGTAACGGCAGAGCAGAAGATACACTTGACTTGTTCTCACTTCTGATCCTGATAAGTACACAATCAGTGTATTGACGCCTCTAGGCACATCAAACCACAGTGTTATATCTGCTAATTTCTCGTGTCAAACAAATCCAGTTACAGAAAGAGCTCCAAAGAGAACCGTTTGGATTTTCCGTTAAGCCAACTGGGACTGTCTCAATAATTTCTTAGGGATCTTTAACTGGCCTTAATGCTTCCTCGGTAGTGACGTAGACTCCAGTGTGATAACTCGTATGATTCATCTGGGAATGAAAATTTCTATCCCGAATAGGGTAAAAAGCATTAAACCTAGATTAAATTATGGTTCGGTTCGAACTCGAAGAGGTTATCAAGGAAAAAGAGCCTTAGAGCCAACCCAACTGAGGAAAACCGGAAAAGGTTTAAACAAGAAATGAAGGCCTATATTTGAAGAACCAAATTTTTTAGTTAGCTCTATTGATAGAGCTAACTTGTTTGCAAGGCAGTTCGCAGAAAATTCCACCTTACCAGATAGTGTCATGGCCCCCCAGTTCTTGAACGTGTAAATGATTCTATGGGACCAATCTATTTCCGTACTCATTTGTTCAGCCAAACCCAAAAAAAGGAGAATCTTCTTGTCCCGCAAATTGTCGACCGATAGCACTGACGTCCCTTCTTTCTAAGGCCATGGAAACGCTTATTAATTATGAACTTAAGAAATATCTTGAGGAACCGAACCATATTAATGAACGGCAATACGGCTTTCGCAGAAATAGGTCCACTGGTGATCTCATGGTTCATCTCACCCAACAGTGGAACAAATCTTTACATAGTTTTGGAGAAAATAAGATTATTATTTGATAAAGTCTCGCATCTTGCTCTTTTATCGAAATTGAGTGGTTTTGGTATTGACGAATCTCGTCTTCGTTGGATTAGAAATTTTTTTTCGAACCTCTTAATCCACATTTTTTTTTTACGGATTCTTGTCTGAAACCCAATAACTGCTGGTGTGCCTCAGGGCTCCGTTTTGTCTCCGACCCTATTCCTTATCTTTATAAATAATCTCCTGTCTGCTAGTTCTATTCCAATAGGTTCATTGTTTCGCACGATAGCACTCTTAGCTTTTCATAAAAGTTTTCAGAATCGCAATCCCCCTCTTCGGATGTTGAACTGCAACGGCAAAATATGATTAGCCCATTAAATGGGGAATAAAAAACCGTGTGGAGTTTAATGCTTCGAAAACCCACTGCTGTCTTGTATCGTTAAAATGAGATATACTCTTCTTGCCACTATCTATGAGTGGCACTTGCATCAACGAAACTGAAAATCTAGACATCATTGGAATGTGCACCAGCAACTACCTTTTATGAAGGATCACATACGAGATGTTGCCAAAAATGGCGCAAGATGTCTAAGTTTTTTGAGACGATGCAAGAAATTTGTCTCTGTCTGATCTGTCTACAATCTACAAAACCTAAACACGTCCGAAACTTGAATATAACTCTCATCTCTGGGCTGGTTCTCCAGTATCTTATTTAAGCCTCTTGGACAGTATTGAAATAAGAGCTTTTAAATTGATTGGTAACATGAACATCATCAACTCGATTACATCACACGAACATCGTCGTAAAGTTTCTTGTATCACACTTTTTACCGTTAATTTAACAGACTATGCTCTAGTGAAATAGTCAGTAATACCCGCGCTTCTGGGAATGCCCATCAGTTTACCCTTGAGCCCAACTTCGGCCGTACTATGAAGTACAGAGATTCATTCTTTAGCCGTACTACGCGAATGTAAAATTCCTTGCCACGCTCTATCTTTCCCTATCATTGCAATGTTCAGACACCACCATCCAACCCTTCCCTCCATCAAACTGTTTTCTGTTACAGAAGTTTCATATAGAAATATTTTCTCAAAATTGTTTACAAATTTATAAAATTCGCTTAAAAAAGTTTTAATAATCAAACATAATATGATCAAATCTTAAAATATAAATTCTTTGTACTTAAAACATTTGTTAATAAATTACTACTTATATTTTGGCAGACGGCTTTAGTACTAATCACTACAATTTATACTCCCAACGCCACCACTGTTCCCTGTTAGGTGCGCTGTATTACCGACGTTATTGACTCATTGTGTATTTTCAGCCATTTGATTTTGCCCACGCACTAAAACTTTGGTTTTTTTATTCCTTGTTTTGAAGACGGTGTCTTCGCTTTTCCCGTGTTGCTCTGCCGTAATCTCAGTGGATAGATATTCAAGTGACTCGAAATTTGATGGCAACCTTCAGAACACGCTGCACGTATTCGCCGCCATTCATGCAAATTGATGAAATTTATCAATAAAATATTCTAGATTATGTGATTCTTAAACATAGTAGGTTTTGAAACACCTCTGCACTTCCAATAGATACAAATTTAATACAAATAACTAAGAAGGCTATAAAGCTTTTGTGAAGAAAAATTACAAATACCACCGAACACATCTAAAATATTTAAAAAGTCTTCAACATTAACATAAAGAATACAACAAAGTACCTGTCCTTTTTTAAGTTTTAACAGGACTATACCTTTTATCAAAAGTATACCAACCTTGTACCTCAATCATTCATTTTAGACTTTATTAAAATAAATTATTTAATATAACATCAAAAAACATCATCTATTCCATCCATCATATTGATGGATCCATCTTTTTCCATCGTCAAGGTCTCTTCAGAGGCCATTCCTTATTTATTTTTGTTTCGGCCATTTAAATATTTTGAATCGACAAACTGTCATCACGTGCTTGCCAATTGGATTGGATATACATGTACTTCAGAAAAAATATTAATTTAATCATTGGTCAAGGTATGATATGCCTCCGAGGACTGTACTCTTATTCTGTCGAAATGGTGAATGAGTTCCGTATGCACACATGAATACAGCTCAATATCCTATCCAGGACACACAGTATATGAATGAATTTTCAATTTTCTTTTATTTTTCATAAAGGATTCACAGGAAAAAAGATTCTTCCTTGTGCTTCGAATTTTCTTTTTTTCCAGTTTTTTTTTTCAATCTTTATTTTTACAAAGCTAATGAAGACCAACCGCATGCCATCGCATGAGGACTTTCTTCATTCAATAACGTTCTTTGATTCAGTTATTTTGTAGATACATTTTTGTCTGCCCTAGGACTTGTCCATATTTTGTGATTTCCATTCTTTGAAAATATGAGAAACAAAAGAGAATACAATTTCCATTTTTCTTATGAAAATATCCTTTACAGGTAAACTCTGTATAGCTGTCATTTTAAATAAGTCTTCTTTATTAATAAAACTCTCAAATAATAAATGGCGACATTTTAAGGATTGTCGAGAATGCAATTATGTCAAATGAAAATTCTCGACAATCTCAATCTACATTTTTTTCGACAAAATTCCAGTCCAAAAGGCTACTCTATTATCAGATCACTGAAGTTCAGAGGCCCCCTCTTATCAAGGACAATATTAGGGGTATATTTTTGTCCCTGTTCTGACTATTACAGGGAAGGGTAAACGTTACGTATGTAGCTTACCTAAAAACTTCTCCTATTTTTGTTATTGAATGTAGTCCAACATTATCTTGATTAAAACCTCGGAAATTGTTTCCATACAACACCATACTATCGGGAAAGTTACATCAAAAGGTTTTATTACGAAAGTTTTGAAGGTTTTATATGTTTCGCCCAGAACTACCAATGTGTTATAGTTGTACGGGTATAATTGTGTATGTCCATTAAAGATGAGTGACTGAGCCATAATTTTTCTGCGTTTTCTTTAATAAATTACCAAATTTCCACGTGGAATGAATAAAACATATTTCCATGTAATGTCCTAACTCCCACTAGCCCACTAGTACATTGGTCTAACAAATTATTCACTTGGAATTACCTAAATAATTCACAGAAAAGACTCTATAAACAATTGTTTTTCTTTTTTATGTTCGTCTAGGCGGGAGGGTAGAGGCCTTACATACTTTTATCTGCTGCAAATATAACTACTTAATACCGTAATGAAAGTGCCTGTGGTTTAACTCAGCCAGTCTGTGGTTGGTTACGCTTACTTCCAGCTAACCGACATACCGACATTGGCCTCCCCTAAGATTGAGGTTAAACTAATTTTGGGAGAGAACTTCATTAACGGCGGCGATTATTCTTAGGCTTAAGTAAAACATTTCATAAAGGTGGATGTGTCAAACCGAATTTGAGAAGAGACATGAGAAAGAAGGAAATTTCTTTAAGGGATGAAAATATCAATTTTGCAATTACGAAAATTGGGATTTCTTTTTTTTTGGTTTTGAACTTTTGTTTTCGTTTTTGGTAGTTTAAAGGGAAAAATAATATTATTAAAAACTTTTATAAGAGGATAATTATTGTTGTCTGGCTAAGATTGGATAAAAGAGAGTTTAACAATTATTTTATAAAACGTTGTTTTGCATCTGCTTATTGTCGTCATTTCAATCTTGTTATTTTTCAGAATTTATTAGATTAATTTAGTTTTGTTATAGAGGGTGTTTTTTTAAACGTTTTTAATCTAGAAATACTTTTTTGGGAGATGGTCTTTTTGACAGCTTTAACTTTATTTAGTTGGTTTGCCATACAAAATTCTGCTTTTCAAATCAGATAAATCGTAAAGGTTTAAGAATCGAATTAAAATCGATAGAATGTGAAAACTTCCCATTGAAGCCCGTGGGTTGGTGTCGTCCCATATTCTGCAATTTTGATTGCTAACGCAGCCATTCAATAAAAAATGCGCCTCGTTAGAGGTGATTTTAAGACCAAAATTGGGGTCCTCTTCCAAAATATTCGAAGCCCATCCAGAGAAAAAACGACGGCGTTGTCTGTGGTCATAAGCTTTGAGCTCCTGGGACAGTTAGTTCTTGTACGGGTGTAGGCCCAATTACCGATGCAAAATTCGCCAAGTTGAAATCTGTGAAAAGCTGAGTTCTTGTCTACCGTAAAATGATCGCAACGCACGCAACGTAAGCTTTAACGAAAACTTATTTTGATAGTAAAGTTTTTGAACTAGAACGTGCTGTTCAATCATGTAACTTGTAACAAAGAAAAGATTTGACAGATGTTACCAAAACAAAATGGCTGCCTCGGGGCACCAAGATCTACACGTTCCAATTAAATAAAAAAACCTATAACTATAACGGATTTATATTGACAAAATTAGTGAGAAATTTCGTCGCATATCAGAAAGGAAATTAGGTTTTTGTTTTTATTTCGGAAAGTTCATCAAAAAGTTTTACGGAATGCCTTTCCAAAGCTTAACATTCTCGAACCGGCTAGGGCAGGACATTAACAGAGAAAGTGTCTGCGCAGCTACGGCAGTAAGTATTGTGGGGGAACATAACCTACCCTTTATAGCTTCAAGAGGAATATTTACGCTTTCCGTAAGTAAGCTATGAATTGCCGAACCTCACTGGGTCAACTCATCCCGACATTTTTGGACCAGTATAGAGGATGTTGTGGACGAATAGCCATAATAGCAGCTTGACTGACAGTGAGAGTGGCGTGTTTCTTTTTTGGTTTAAGTTTTATTTGAGTGTTTTGCATGCTTTTCTGATTACTAGTAATTGAGCTTGAATTACACTGACACAAGTTGGTAACCGAATGACTTAGAAACATTCAAAGGACTTTGAGAAGATTCCGACCCAACTCCACACTCCATCTTTGACCCGTCAATAAATATTTTAATATTGAAGTCTTTTGTAACCATGACATCCCCGCAATCCTTTCTTGCAACAAAGATGACTTTAACATCTTTACTGAGGTTCTAGGCCGGGGCTCATCGCAAAAATATCATCTGTAATCAGTTCGTTAGTGTTGTCATGCCCATAGGGTTTCGAAAACTAACAGTTTTATTCTTTAAGCCTTACCGCGCTGCACGATACTAAATATTTAGTTTTTATATCTAGGTGAAGGTATTAGGTGCAGAATAACGTTTAAGGCATCTATTGGGCGCGATCGAAGTACCCCTGTAGTGCTGCCACTAGCTATTCTTCGAACCTTTTTTAGTTTTTCGATATTGTATTTTTTGTTAAGCTCAGGCCACCACATAATCGATCTATAGGACAAAATAGGAACATACAACGGCTGTGTACGTCCACAAAATCATCTTCGATTGAAGGCTTCACTTTTTACCAAAAGTTTTTCTACAGGCGTAAAAGGCAATGCAGGCCTTCTCAACCCGTTTTTCAATGCTTACTTTCCAGTTTAGTTTGTGATCTTAAATGACAACAGACAGATATTTCGCTCTGGAGGAAAGGGCAGGATTTGATCGTTCAGTCAGTCAAAAGGTCAATCAAGAACTACCGAAAATATTATCACATTAAATCCAATCAGTTGATCACTAGCAACGTGGTATCTTCACTGATTGGGCCCTTGAAAACCTATTCGGCTACGTTAACAACATGACCATTTATGGCTCATAAAATCTATGAATGATTTTTGAAAAGTCTTTCCATCTTTAACTTTATATTTTATGATGCGGATTCCGGACTTATTTATTCGAAAACTAGGAAATGTTAACGCAAGCTACGAAAAATCGCAATTTCACAAGAAGACTTTTCTGTCTGTTAATTCCCGAAGGGGTGTCTACAATTGGCCAGTAATGTTTTGTAATTTTACAATGACTTGTTTTTTAGTCCACAACCGGTTGAAAACCCTAAAGATAAAATTTTTTGAGGTATCGGGGACATCGAGCTGCAAACATGCGAATTTGTAATGGAAAGTTTTATAAACAGAGTTTGGTCCTACAACCGTTTTCCATTGTTAGTTGCACACCCTCCTCCTCAGAGTGAAATTAAAATCCATTGATTTCTCTAAGAACCATTCGTTTTTTCAATTCCCAAAAGAAGTTATTGTAAACGTTTCGATTTGTCAAATTGAAAATGTTGCTATTTCTCGAATTTTCAAGGTCCCTAGAGTCGAAATAAAAGATTTTTAGAAAGATATCTGTGGGTGCGGGAAGTTTTTTTCGTCGTCCATGGCTCAAGAACCAGTATAGATATCGGCTTCAAATATATTTTGTTACACAGATAATAATGCGGAAAGATGCAAAAAGGGCTTTCAAGAAAATTGCTTGGGTAGAAAGGATTCTCAAAAAAATGTAGTGGGTTGTTTTTTTACCATAGCAATTAAAAAAAAAATAATTTGATTGACCTTAAATATCTCATGAACCAATAACGGTTACGACTTGAATTAAGTTTTAATTTATATAAAGTACATTTTTGCAGAAAAAAAATCCAATTAAACGTTTTTATAAATCAAAAAAAAATTTGTCACCTCGAATATTTTACGAACAAAAAATGATGTTATCCCCAAAATATTATGTTAGTCAAATTGATAATTTTCTTATAAACAATAAAAAACTAAAAAGAAAACATTACTAAAAGTTGGTAAAAATTGATTTTCGACTCAAATATCTTTTCAAAAATTTGAGATATTGGCTTGAAATTAATTTTATCTAATAAAAAATATTGTTTTCAATGTTCGATGAGAGACTCTTCTCCTTTTGATTACAGTCTAACAAGTAATCTTTTAGTAAGTAATGTAGGTAGTGAACCAACCTTCGTCCCTAAAAAGCGACAAGAAGTTTTAGATTTGACTCTTGTCTCACAAATACAATATTGAATTGGAGAGTATCAAACAGAACTCGTTCTTCGATCATAGATACATCTAATTCACATTTATTGAAGAGTCCCCAAAACCGATCCAATTCCGGAATTATAGGAAAACAGATTGGCCAAAATATAGGGTGACTCTGAAAAATCTGATTAAACCAGAACTTTCCGATCCGCCCTTGTGCGCTCTTGAACTCGATCAAAAAGTCGATGAGCTTACAGCAGCTCTCAATAAAGCCATGAAAACTGCCTGCCCCCTAACTACAGTTCGGGGAAAGAAGAAACCATATTGGTGGGCTCCTGAACTAGAAATACTCAGGAAAGGTTGTAGAAGGCTTTTCAATCGATTTATATAAAAAATCCCTCAAAAAGTATAAACTAGAATTGAGAATAGCCAAAAGATCGTAATGGTGATCCTTCTGTAACTCATGGAAGATGCTCTCGACAAATTCAACCATGCCTAGTTGTCTTAAAAACTCAGACGGTACATGGACTAACTCTTGCGAAGAAACGCCAAACCTGCTACTAGACACCCACTTCCCGGATAGCTCCAAATCCGTTAATACTACAAACTTTTCCTTAAGGTCGGTTACAAAAGAAATTGAGATGGGATCAGAATAGTTTCAAACCTTATAAATCTCCAGGTCCAGATCAAATCAAATCAAAACCAGCTGAGCTAGAATATACCATTGATATAACTTTGCCCATCATTGAGATGATCTTCAAAAATTGTATAAATCTGGTCTATATCTCTCAGCGATAGAGAGATGTAAAGGTATAGTTTTCATTCCAAAGGCGGGCAAATGCTCGCATGTCAACCCTAAAGACCTTAGACCTATTAGCCCATCATCTTTCATTCTCAAAACTCTGGAACGATTGATCGATATCCATATACGTAACAGCATTGATAAGAGACTATCAATGTCTCAGAATGCTTACTGCAAAGGGAAATCGGTAGAAACAGCCTTGCACACTCTGGTAAGAACTATCGAATACTCCCCAAAGCAAAAGAAATATACTATGGTGGCCTTCCTGGATATTAAGGGCGCTTTCAACAACGTTGACACATCCGCTATCACTTCTGCTATGACGACCCTAAACGTCGAATACTCAATCTGTGAGTTGATTATTCTTTTGATTTATATGAAAGAATTGTGTTTTAGGAATAGGTAATTCAGTGGCTCTATTTACAACTTCCATAAAATACCTTATGACAGCATCAACCGGTGAAGAAATATCATCGATAGATAAACTACTTTTTGTAGTAGACAGTTAAAAATATTATTCTAAGCATTGTACATAGCTAGCCCTTAAATTGAGAAAAAAAGGAAACCTTCAGTTTAAAGCTCGCTTAACAATTTTTGAAAATGATGGTATAAGTTTATGACGAAGTTTATCCTCAGTTAATTCCTCAATTAAATTGGTTTCAACTAAACAGAAACATATATGCAGTTATATACCTAATTTTTTATATTTTATTTCTTACTTACATTTACATTGAGTTAAGGAAGATGTCGTTTTAAGTACTTCGATTTAAAAAATAAAATAGAAAGCTAATCTACCCCCAACTTATCAATGACACAAAAACAATCATCACTCATCAAAATTCTCCTCACAAATATTTCTTGTTCTTTCAGAAGTAAATATTAAACATTTATCTAAAATTATTGTTCATTTTCATTCAAACAATACAACTTGTATTTTGTATAGCTATGTTTAACAGAGTTAAGACTTTCAAATTCATGGTAAATTCATGAAATGTCCCTCGAACAATACAAATAACAATTACGTATATATACGTTGAAATAACTTCAGCCTCTCGCTCCCAAACGTCAAACCAAATTTATAGGCACAACAAATTTTCTTATCCTTGATGTGTAGCCCTGATGGTTGGCTGTTCTGATGTTGATATCCTTTGGGCTATTTTCATTTTGAAGCCAAAGCCAAAGCCAGTTTCATTACAAATGTTATTTTAAAGCACATATAAATTCAGCATATGTTTGACGACAGCCCATATACATAAGTTGCTTGATGTGGCAGATCCTTCTGGTGTAACCGGAATACATATACACCTTTATTGCCTGTCGAGTATTGCATAACTCAACTTCACTCTAAAATGAAATCTATGTATGTAAATCCTTTGTGTCAGCCGATACCTACAAGGTAGGTTTGCCAGGACCAGACGAAACTTTCTGTTCTACAGCATCGCATCGTCAACTGCAACTGTCATAAAACTCAATATATACCTAAGTTGATTGATGCTTCTACATTTTATTCGCAGATTCATTAAGATTTTATTTGAGGATATGCTTTCTGGAAAACGTGTATGATGAAATAGTGTGTTATGTTGAAACCAGAAGTTTTGTACAATTTGGCCTCAAACACCCTTTAAGTTATGGGATTCGACAGATTTTGACGGAGCTTCGTATAGATAAAACTACACCCGAAGCTGAAGGACTTGCAGTTTCGGAAATTAAATGTAAAATTGGTAAAAGGTATAGACAACCCGTTATTTCCCTTAATCACTCCTCATTAATCATAATCATGTTCTACAACGTTCCTGTAGACATTATCTGACATAGCATTGTTGTCATTTTCTATAACACAAAGTTTTTGACAACTTTTCAAAAGGCAGGTTACCTGCTCTATGGATACTAAACTTCCTCAAGCTCAAGTCTCGTTGAATTACCAGAATCCTCTTCAATTTCCAAATTCAATAAAAAAAACTGAAAGAGACTCACTGCTCACTACTCAGCGCACACAGGCAGGACTCTAAAGGACCAAAAAGAAAGGAAATTGGTGTAGGAGTAGGTATTTTGTTGTGATTGCGTTACTACTCCTATTCCTATTTGAAGAATATCATTTTACAGATGCTATTCACTTATATCTATTGAATTTCTCTGTTTAGATAATATTGAATTTCTGAGGAAAAATATGTATATAAATAGATATTTTCTTATGAAATAAAGTCACCAAAAATGTTCAATTTGGCTCAAGAAAAACTTCATAAGCTGAAGGAGTCCCATAGTCCTCTTATATAGGAAACCCAAACTGCTATCCTCGATTGTATTTAATTAAATTTTCATATTTCCTTTGTTTAGGAAGGAATGGAGGCAGTTGAAATAATATTGTATTGATGTTTGTCTGTTTTGAAGCTCTTTTATGGATGGTTCGGCACGAGAAAAGTTTGCGAGAAAATTCGAAAGATGAAAATTGAGGAGCTTAGATATATTTTGTGCTGTACATACATAATTTATATCAATTATGTGTTGTTATTTTATTTGTGAGTCAGAGGCAGGTTATTAAGAAACAAATGTAATTTAGTTTTCTTTTTATTGAAAAAAGATTTTGCGACGATTGATAGAAAGAAAAATATGGCCGTTAACGATTGTCATGTGTTGTGAGACATTTCTCCAATTTTGTCTTATATGAGTTCTCCAATAAGAAGTTTTATTTTAATACTAAAAAGAGACTGGGATGCGACCTAAACTGATGAATTCCAATCCTTAACTGTAGCAGTTCTTTGAAGGGGGATACGATCAATAGTTGATCATAAGTTGAAAGTTTCCTAGAGACAGAGATAGCGTAGCATTTCTTGACATTACGTGACATTACAATTAGGCAAATCAACCTCCACCACGATTTTGTTCTGATCGTTTGAGGATGAACCCAAGAGTTCGCCCTCGCTCAGAAGGATCATGTTTAGGTAGTTATAAGTCTCCATTAACGATGGACTGTCTACGACTTTTTTTAGAGGGTGGTGGAGTCGTGATTGGAGAGGGCATGGGTGCATCGTCACGTCACGAAAAGACGACGTCTCAGGCCCAATAATCGTGAGTTCACCTTCGGTTGTTTTTAGAGGCCCGCTATCTGCGTTAACCTCATCTTTTTTATAAATTCGAATTTTAATGGATTCTAAGCCATAGTTTATAGAGCCATTGGTCAAGGCTAAAAGAGCCAAGAATTCTCTATTGAGTACCAAAATGGCACTTCTATAAAGACCCTTCACTTCCTCTAGCTTGGCTATCCAGTTATGCGTCGGAAGGAATGGGTTACAAACTTTTTTCATCTCTAGAATGCGGGCTCTAGGTGTGCTAGAAATTTCTTCCTAAGCGACAACCTTGAGCTTCGCACCTGGCCAAACGTCACCTAACCGGCTGACAGTAAGCTTGTATAAGTCACAAGACCTTTCTTCGCCACAAACCATAAGTTTGACATGACCCTGATGCCAACACCCATCGCTTATGGAAGGAAGTGGTCCTGGAAGCTCTCTCAAAATGTTTAAAAAGCCACCCGAGAGCTTAACCTAGACCAGCTGCCAACGATCAGCCGATATTATGCCATTATCATCGCTCCTGTCAATGATCGCAACCACGACTTTGCCCTTCGTGACTTCACTGAAACTGGCTTGTTTCTTGATGGGATTGAGGGGACTGCTGGTGTTGCGCACACGATGCTGTTTTGGTGTCTGTATGGCCCCCTCAAGATACCTTTAACGTTTAAACGAAGAGTCTTTATTGGTTCCTGTTGCAGCAAGAAAGCTGTTAGACCATTTGACGCAAGCGTTTTGCTGCGGTGTCCTTTCAGCACCCAATGATGCACCAAAGACCTATAGGATTTTCGCAGCTTGCTGCCTTTGTCTACATAGGCTTATTGAGAGTTTCTCATTTTCATTTCTGGATGTACTCTCATTTGTAGTGGTAGGGCCATTTTTGACAACCCTGTCACTACTAGAATTAGGTATCGCTGCCTTCCTACTCTCGTTGCAACCAACAGCAGAGGAGGGTCCATGGATTGCCACTACTCCCGTCTCTGTGTTGGCCGCAGGAGATACGGCAACAGGCTTTGACGACAAACTGCCACCCGGTTTTGAAGAGATACCGGTCTCATCATTCTTTTCATTTTTGTTTTTGTTCATATTTTGGTCCCACGAGTGGCTAAGAAAAAAGGTCCGTCTGTACAGAGATTTGCATATGCAGGTAGATCTAGTTAATATGGAGGTCGCCAGGTATCCGGAAACTCCGTTAGAAACTGGGTTATTTTTGAATTGGGCTCCAAACCAGGGGGCACGGCAAGGGTCGTTTAACACCTTTGATCCAGCCCAAAATAGAAAAGAGGTGGTTGGAGAGGAAGAGATAGGGTGAGGAGTCAGTTGATGTTAAGAACATCATTCTGATATGTGAGAAAAAGATTAGGATTCGGTAACAGCAATTCAGCTAGGTTACCTAGAGTGAGAAAGAGTATCGGAGAGAGGAGCGCTGTCTAGCGTTTTCACCATTACAACGTGTGAGGTGGTATGGGAGTTTGTGAAATAAACGTTGGCTTGTATGCCTTAATTTTGTGCGAAGGGGTAATGATTCTGGGAAGGTAGAGGGATAAGGATAGTTTCAGGACTCATCTGGATACTCAGCTTCTACAACTCGACACGTTCGAAGTTTAGAGTAGAAGTATGAGGGTCTTAAATAGCTACACTTTGGTCCCTCGAGAGAGGTCTTTGCTACTCAATTTCTTTCTTAGCCCAAGGAAACAACGGTTAGCAAAAGTAATTCTTCATTTGATCTCAACGCTTGTGCTGTTTTCTGCGTTCGTAGTGGAGCCTAGGTAGACGAAGTCCTTGATTACCTCAAAGTTACGTCTGTCGATGGTGACGTTTCAACCAAGATGTCGGTGTTGTGGGTCCTTTTTTGAAGGCAGCATGTACTTTGTTTTGCGCTCATTAAACGTTAAACCCATTTTAGCTGCTCCTGCCTCAAAACTCAAAAAAGCCAAATTGACATCACGCTGAGA
Organism: Eupeodes corollae; assembly: GCF_945859685.1. NCBI lineage: Eukaryota > Metazoa > Arthropoda > Insecta > Diptera > Syrphidae > Eupeodes > Eupeodes corollae. The sequence goes on from NC_079147.1 coordinate 231,021,477, forward strand.
TCTTTCGATCATGCCACTGTCATCAACTTATGCTAGCAATTGGATATACTTTTGAAAGACAGTTCCTCTAGTGTTGACGTGGAAGCTCTGTACTATTCTTTCAAGGTCGATGTTAAAAAAATCGCATGACAGCGCATCACCTTGTCTAAAGCCTTTTTTGACATCGAGAGGTTCTGTTAAGTTGTCTTCAAACTTTGTGGAGCATCGCGCATTATTTATGGTCATCCTGCACAAACGGACAAGTTTGACAGGGATGCCAAAACTGGACATGGCTCCATACCGCTCGCCCCTGTAAATGCGACCTCGAAATCGAAGAAAAGATGTTGGGTGTCGATTTGATATTCTTGGGTTTTTTTCTAGGATCTAGTTTAATGTGAATACCTTATCGAATGTGGACTTTCCTGGTCTAATACCACACTGATAAGGACCTCTCAGGTTGTTGACGATGGGCTTTAGGCGTTCATATATTACGGCAGAGAACATTTTGCAAGCGATCTTAAGTACATTGATTCCTCTATAGTTGGTGCAGTTAAGGGTCTACTTTTTTCAGAACCAGGCAAACAATACTGAGATTCCATTGATAGACCATTCTTTCTTCCGACCATATCTTACAGATAAGTTGGTTGCTCCAAACCAAGTTATCTACAGCCGCTTTGAATAGCTCGGCATTGAAGCCATCTGCCTTAGGTGCTTTGTTAGACTTCAACTTAGATTTGGCAATATTTACTTCGTCTAAGTCGGGGAGAGTATTGTTTGCTTCCGTCGACTATGTTGAATATATCATCCTCCCTGACAGCGGTATTCGGTTCGTCGTCGCCGTTATACAGTCTGCAGAAGTGGTCCTTCCATATCCTCAGCATTGACTGCGGTTCCACTATGATGTTTCCACTTTCGTCTTTAAAGCCTTCGATTCTAGATCTATATACTTTTGAATTTCGTTTTACCTGTTCATAAAACTTTCGAACTTCATTCCTGTTTTTAAACCTCTCAACATTTTCTACCGCACGCTTCTCATGCTCTCTCTTTTTCCTTCTGAGAAGTCGGTGTTCATCTCGCCTCTTCTCCTCATAAGACTTGTCAGCAGCTATCGTCCTTCTACAAGTATGCAGCGCCGTTTTGCGTCTCTGTTGTTTGGCTGCATTTACCTACCGACAATCCTTATCAGACCAGGGGTTCCTTGTTTTTGGCTTCTTGAAACTAAGCGCGTCAGAGCATCTTGGCAATGTTGCCACTGTCTATCGATACAATGTGTTGGTGGCGAAGAACTTTAAGAGAGGTTACTTGTAAGTCGATCGGAGAAAGATTTGGTGATATCTTGCGATTGTAGCCTTTCGACGTTGTATCTTCTTACAGCATCTTCCTGTTTTGCCTTGGGTCTGGACACCCGAAGTGCTACCTTACCTAGGCACTTCTAATAATTAACTTTTAATAATTCCTAACAGCCAAACATCGATGGTACTCTCAAGTGAAGAGATTTATTCTTAAGCCTTATTGGGCGAATGTGGAATACTTTATCACACATTGTGGACCAATGGAAAGGTGGCAAAAACCTCTTGAGCTTTAAAAATTTCAATGTGGACTAAAACATTTGTTATTTCTTAAAACTAAACATTTTTTTGATAATAATGCAATTAGATAATGTCACATTGGCACTTTTCTTTGTATCAAACAGTGTTGTTTTTTTTTCAGCGGAAAGGGTTAAAAGTTCAACTTTTGCATTTATTGTATTTCAGAAAAAATTAAGTTGAACTTAAAAAACATTGATCAACACAATTTGTTTTCTTATTTTGATAGAATATTTAATGAAGAAATACCACATCCTTTTGTGCGCACTTCGAGGCGTAATTCAACTTGGAAAAAACACCATCTGCCAATAGGTAATTTTTGATTGAGAATAAAACTAAAAGTTTTCCGTTCTAGAATATATTTACATGAAAAATAGTACGTGTTATTAATCGTGGGATACAACTTACTTCTCTTAATATTCATTCTGCATCAGCACATCACTTACTCGTACCTTCCTAGAGCTTATAGTATTAGAACATTCACAGACTTAACTGGGATAAATAGTCTAAGGATAATGTTAATTAGCAGCCACTGCCACACCCTTTGAAGCTGTATCCCGAAAGAAAGAAGAGTCATATACCGGTCTTGAAGATGTTTTGCTGAGATTTATTGGCTTGGCATGTGTATTGATTATTTAGTAGGGGAAGGTACAAAAATACACCTAAGATGGTAACTCCTTAGTATTCCTTATGTTCAATTTGCGTGTTGATTTTATTCTCAGAATTATCTTCCCTTTAACGAATATTTACGCGATAAGTTTCCAAAACAATAATATTTTTCAACCAAGTATAATAGTGCATTATTTTCATGGGGTTGTGAGATTATCTTGCTTTTTCATGATTTGGTTTTGAAGATATCTAAATGTTAGTCATAGCTACTCTATCCTTAACATTCAAATTTGTGATTATGCATTTAACAGTGCTTCACCTTTTACCTATGGTTCCACACGAACTTTTGCATAGATCCCAAAAGGAACTGCACCATCTGCATCGGAAGGACTTATACTCACACGATAGAAACTCATTTCTCGAGTGCACTTTAGTTTCTTCTTCTTCTCAAACTGATTTGCATGACAATATACTCGTAGGAAAGGTTAAGGTACCTATCTCGAGTCTACCAGATAAATTGCTGAAATACGTGGTGCTATTGTTTGCGCAGAGAGGAGGAAGACAAATCGTTTATGTTTATTTTAGAACTTTAAGTGGCCATTAAGATGGCTTTATTTTCATCATCAGACAGTAAGATTTTCCAAAATGGAATTTTATCACCTGCTAGATGAAGTGAGTTGCAGAGGAAGAGGCTTGTGATTGTATGCGGGTCGATGGCTTGTTTAAGGAGAACTAATTAAATCAATGGAAGTAAATTGATGTAAATTCCGACAATTCGTCGGATTTACTGTAGAAAATTATAATGATTGGTCGTAATTTATTTATTTTTTGGTAAGAATTAAGGTCGAGTATATGCAGCAATAAGGATTTTTTTGTTTATAATAAACCCACAATCAAGTGATTATTACCACCTTTATTATAGTGAAGTACAGTGTAAACGCTAGGACTAAGGGTGAGGGTTTGAAAGCAGATATCGGTGCACATTGGTTTAGAATTTCTGATTATTGCAATGACTAGGAAACACAGAGAGTGGTAAGGCATTTCACATTCTCGTAGTACGTCTAAAGAACGAATCTCTATATTTGACAGTATGGCCGAAACTGGACTCGAGGGTAGACTGATGAGCATTCATAGAAGCTCGAATATTACGGTTAAACTGTTTAAGGGGAGGAATGCAGCTAACTATTTTACTAGAATAGAAACCGTACAAAAAAAAGTTAAAAAAGGGTCAGACACGAAACCTAACGACGATGTTCAAGCGAAGTAAATGAACTTATGATGATATTATCACCAATCAATTTAAATGCTTCCAAGAGGCTTAAGTAAGTTGCAAAGGCACAAGCCCAGAGAAGGGAGTACACTCAAGCCTTGGACGTATATTAGTCTCGTAGATAACAGCCAGATCAGAAGGGGTGAAATATTTCTTGCAAATCCTAAGAAAACTCAAACACCTTGCTTTATTTTTGGCGACATCGCGTATGTGATCGTACCACAAGTGGTGGGTGGTGTCACACATACCGAGAATATCGAGGTGTTCAGTCTCCTTGATGCAAGTGCCATCTCTGGATAATGGCAAGAGGGGTATATCTCGCTTTAACGATGCAAGACAGCATTCTGTTTTCGAAGCTTTAAATTCCACGTGGTTGTTTAATACCAATTGAACATTGCCGTTTGGGTCAGAATTTAATGAGCTTATCATATTTTGTCGTTGTAGTTCCACACCCGAAGAAGAGGGATGTGAGTCTGAAAACAAATATGAAGATCTAAAAGTACCATCGTCAAATATTGATTGATGCTGGGGCACACCAGCATTTATTTTGTGGTTTTCAGACTTGAATGGCTAACCCAATGAAGGAGGGATTCATGAAAACCGAAAGCACGCATTTTCAATAATAGTGCTTGATGCCCAACCCTATCAAATGCTTTTGAAATATCAAGTGTAATAATCTTACTTTCTCCAAAGCGATGTAAACTTTTGTTCCACTGTTCGGTGAACCCTGAGATCAGCAGTTGATTTGTTGCTATGAAACCCGTACTGTCGGTCATTAAGAAGCTTTCCAAATCCAAGATATTTCTTTAGCTGATAAATAATCAGCGTTAACATTACCTGGGAAAGAAGGAACGTAAGTGCAATCATTTGGCAATCAGAGGATGAGAAAGAAGGACAAAGCAGTTTTCCATCCGCTCGGAACAAGACTGGAAGAGTACGACAGATGAAAAAGCTGACGCTGCGTTGAAGAACACTTCCTTAAAACAATGGCGGTTATACCATCCGGACCAGTGGATTTATATATGTGTGTTTATATATCTAAGAACTCTTGTCACAGTACGAGTGCGAAAAAATCGGTCCCATGGAATCAATAACTCGCTCAAGCACAGTCGGAGTCATAACACTCATTGGCAGCGTAGAATTATCAGCGAAGTTCCTGGCAAAGAGATTTGCGTTCTCTAAAGAGCTAACAAAAGGAGTGTCATTGACAACGAGCTAGGAACCGATTAAGAGGAAGTATTGCTCATGTTTTTTTACAAATGGCCAAATATTTGTACTGCCTTTTGGACATTGCAGTATTTTTTCTTTATTCATTTTTGATCATGTATAAATTTGGTCCGTCAAAAATGGACGTTACAGGCCTTCCTGGCTTGTTTAAACTTTCTCCGGCATTCCTCAGTAGGGTTGGCTTTATAGCTACGGAAACTTACTTCTTTGGCCCTAATAACCTCTTTACAGCTCGCATTTAACCATGCCTTTTCCTTAGCTCTGATGCTTTTAACCCTGTTCGGGATAAAAGTTCTCATTAACATTCTTTTAAAAATGAAAACATTTAAATAAATTAGTACTAGAAGTTTATTTTAATAATACGTTATTGCATTTCAATTAAGTTATTTATTTAACTAGGGATAGACAGCAAAAAAGACTTATGTAATATTGTTTAAATACAAGTTTCTTGATTAAAGAAATAATAATTTCGAGTTGCATTATGTTTTTGATTCCAACTTATTATGAATTAGGGTATTGTGAAACATTGTGATACCCGTGGTGTGATAAGTAGTGCGAAGGACTGTCATGCGCGAGGTTTTGGGTTCAAACCTTGCCTGTCTAAAGGTTTTTTCACGTTCGGATTCGGCTTAAAATTGTAGATCCACTTCATCCCTGGCAACATTACTCCCACACAGAAAATGTTGAGAGTTGTAAGTCATTAGGCCCTGGTTCTCAACAGTCTGTTGCACCACCTAATTTGTTTTATGTAAGCCTTAAACGTTCTTTAGTTTTTCGTTAGTATCCCGATATTTTCAAAGTTAATTTGTTTGTTAAAGACCGAGAAAATCCATTTTTGTAAATTTTGTTAGGACTACGATTATGTTTTATTTACAAAACTGTAGCATTTTTATTTTAGAACTTATTCAAAAACAAATGAAAATCAAATACTAGGCAAATATTTAATTCTGGTTTTCCATGCGCTCCGGCTCGCAAAATACAACGATAACCTCCAGAAAGCTTTGAATCGGGAAGATTTATATTATTTATTTTAGCTGACCAATTTGAAACTCCATACACCGCCTGAAGATAAAACATAAAATCTAATTAAAACAAAAGAAACACAAGTTAAAAACTCTTCTTACCCCTTTAACAAATGGACATACATGGTACTTTTTGTCTAATTTTGAGGTAAGCGGATACCAAATTTCAACTGGATTAAAAATATCTTTACACAAATCCAAACGCCTAATTTCGACAGCTGGTAAAATATACTGTCCTCGAACTTCTTTAATCACTTCCGCAACAGCCTGATGTTTTTGATTCACAAAAAAAAAAAAAATTAATAATTTTTGTACTGAAAAAGCAGGAATGAAGCTTTACCCAGAGAGTGTCATTTTTATCCAATGGTACAATAGATGTTATATATCCATTCACTATGACCTCATCATCTGAAATTAATTTAAAATCCATGGCGCTGAGGTCAAAGATTGATGTAAGAAAATGATCTTCTTCACCTTCGCAAGCTTTAAGAAGCATCTCATCATCGGGAATCAAAGTATATAGTGCAGCCTTTAAATCAAATGTTTTTAAATATTTATTATTATGTCAGCAACTTTTAATTAGAGTTGTATCGTACATTTGTTTCCAAAATGAATAGTAAAGTAACAATAAACCTTATTTTAATAGACATAACAGCTAAAATAATTTTAAGTCTAAACTAGATGTGGAAATTATTCAATCATTCTTTTATAAGGCCCAAGAGATACGTTCAACGTTTGATCGCATCTCTCATTTAAAAAGCTAACAATGGTAATACAAACAAAATCGTGTTATGTTAAAAATATCTTTGATAACTTGCTAAACATTTTATATATTATTATGAATAAATAAACAATTACCTAACAGTTAATTTCATTACATTATTGAGCCGAGATTGTGATAAAATCATTGGTTGGCACGAATAGTGCGCTAAAGGTTTTTAATTACATTTTAAACTTGGGAATATTTGTAATTTATTTGGAACATGCACTGAGAAAATTTTTTTACAAAATTAAAGTTCTATAGTTTATTATCAGTCACCAAAAAAAAGATATTTTTATTTAAAAGGTTGGTTGAATTTTAAGAGCCGATGTTGAATGTGAACCACATTCAAATGTTAAATTTTTGTCTGCATTTTGTTTAACATTTATCAATTTTAGACCAATTCAATTTGAACTATTGAAAGATACTTAAACAATCAGCGTATTAAAGTTATTCAGGCTTATTATGAAAACGGGCGTTCAAATCAAAATGCATGTCGTGCACTTCGTGAGTATTTCAGTCAATTTAATTGAAGAAATGTGCGTACAATCATAAAAATTGTGCTTAAATTTGAGCAAAGGGGTAACTTTTTATGGGCCAAATTTAAAGATATGAATGTGGACGATAATGGTTTGAAAAGGACGGTGGTGCCATTTGTCACACAGCTAACGAAACAATGGCTCTTTTACGTTGATAAGTCAGTAACAATTCAAGAGCTAAACGATGACATAACCCGGCACATTAACGACATATTATTTATACCGTCGATTCTGCCTTAAACTCATCGAAAATTTGAACCATCGGATGGATTTGTGCCGCCAAAGTCGATTCAGCCATTTGGCCGATATTTTGTTCCATACACAATTGGACGTATTTTATTTATTATTAAGGTAGCAATTCGACTTGGAACGAATTTGATTCGCTGTCCAGCTCTATCCAGAGAATTGCATCCCGTTTTTCGTTGTTACGATCGATTTCAACGTATACAGTTTTTCGTGGCTGCGCTGTTCTCGTCTATTGTTGAGTTCTGGTTCTTTTTGCTGAGTTAAACCACCTGACTGAGTTAGTTGACTAGCCGGATTCTTGAAGTTGTAGGCCATAGTCCGCCAACACTCTAGAAATGTTCCTTGCCTCAGATCAAATTATTGTGTTATATGTATATCTGCTGATTTCTCATGCTAAACAAAACCCAGTTAAAGAGAAAACCCCTACGGGACACATATGACAACATGAGAAAGGCAACTGGGACGGTCTCAACGATTTCTCCATTAACTTTAACTGACCACTATGCTTCCTCGATAAAGAAGTGGATTTCAACGAAGATATAGGGTAAAATCGTTCAAACCCGAAGAAAACTCATGGTTTGATTCGAGCTGTAAAAAGGATATTAGCATTAAAGATGTAAGTTTCCAGATTAACAAAGCCAACCCCACTGAAGAAAACCGGAAAACGTGCTAGAAAGACCTGTAATACCAGGGACTACAATGTCCCAAGGGTAGTAAGAATGTCTAGTCATTGTTAAAAAATGTGCGCAACACTACGTCATCTTTAGTTCCTACGCTTGTTTCCAATGACACTCCTTCTGTAAGCTCGACTGATAAAACCAATTTACTTGCAGCAAAGTTTGCTGTTAATTCAATGCTGCCAATGTTATTAATAACGATTTCGCTAAGGCATTTGAAAGAGTTGTAAAAACTTTAGGAAATCGTGTTTCGTTCCAACATGCTTAGCTTGTTAAAAACGTGTTTTTCTAATCGATGTCGTAACCTGTAATTGTTTTTTTTTTTCAGAAGTTCCCCAGGGAACCCGTTTAGGTCCGATATTATTTTTCGTTTTTATTAACGACTTACCTAATGTACTTCAAAACTCAATGTGTCTCTTCTTTGCAGATGATCTGACGTTTTTTAGACGCATACAAAGTACAAGCGATTAGGTAATTTCTTTTGGAAAATGATATCAACCGATTTTCTCACTGGTGTAAGATTAAACAATTAAATGTAAACATTACTTAATGTCATTTACATTTTTCTACTCGAAGGCAATTATTTGCCCTCTTTCATTGTAAGATGTCAACTTATTGGTATTCAGTCAATGGAGGACCGAAAAAAAAATGTATGCGATAACTTTTATTAATGCATGACATTTTATCTTACCACTGTCCTTTTTAATTAGCTCTCATAGATCTAAACGCTCCTTGGCGTGATTTGAGAAATCGTTTGTTGTTTCAGGGAACCATTAACTCGAAGTATTAGAGAAATTAATAATGTTCAAATAATATTAAAGTAAAGTAAATCATACGATTCAGTGAGCTTTCAGTGAGACAAGGTTACTACAGTCCAGGTCAACAACCACTTGCTCTGCTAGTTCTATCCAGTCTTTAAACTATCCACTTCAGGATTGGATTGTTTGAAGAACTATTTTCTTTGAAAGACGATAACTTGGGATATCGAGAACTTTGAGAATGTAATCGACCTGCAGCTTGAGTGTTCTTATGCCGAAAAAGTCGATAAACCCGTTTCCAAACATGATCATGTAGTTTGGCGTACTCGAAGGAAGGTGGAAAATCCCTTTTATGTCAAATCTGAGCAGTTATTCCACTTGTTCATATTTCCGATCTCCCTACGCTTGCGTCGCATAAAAAATAACTAATTCCTAAACAGCTTCGAAGACCTTGAATTTAATGGAATGCGAAATGGTGTTATTGAAATATTGCTTCCATGCTACGTTTAAAGCTGTTTTCGCCTTAAGAATTTGTCAGTGAAATGACAGACTCCAAAATATTTGTGTTCTGTCAACGCACTCTTTCCCCATTAAAATGACATTGCTCATTTGAACACGATCTTCCTCCGCCATTCTTAAAAACCATCACTTTGGATTTATTTAAATTTACCACAAGGTTCCATCTTTTACAATATTTAACAAGCTTATTTATCATTAGCTGAAGGGACTGCGGTGCATACGCGAGCAACCCAATCTCGTCAGCGAAAAGAAATGCTTTAATGTTAACGCCTGGGTACTTGATTCACATTATTTTATGCTTTGGTAGTCTTGTATAATTTTGCAATACTATACCGAGCTTTAGTGACAATCTTTTCTAAAAAAGCTTGTAGAATAGGGAATTGTAATCCACGATGTCGAAAGAAGCTTCGAAAGGAACGAAAAATGCAAGTAGTTACTTATTTCTCTATAGAAACAAGTCAGCAATCGAGCAAAGTATAAAAAATATGATCAACGGTGGAGTATCCCGAACTGAAGCCAGCTTGGAACACTGAGCAGAATCGATGTAAATACTCTTATACGACGAGTTCAAAAACATGATTCTTCTGTAGTTTTCAAGAACTTCAATGCTTTCCGTTTTGTGGATTGGGACAATCAAGGCACCACTAAACTGGTTTGGGATGGTTTCTTCCTCAAAGATCTATTTCAATATGCTGTTAGAGATACAACAAGAGTATTTGTACCATACGTGTACCATTCTGCTGGTATGTATATCATATGACTCCGCAGCTTTTTCATCCTTTTGGTTGTTAATAAACACTTCTTCCTTTGAAATTGGTGCATCTTAAATATAATTATTGAAGCCAGGCTTAGCATACTGATATAGAAACTTATTTCGTTTATTTGAATTAAGTCCCGGACTAATAGTAAATTTTGTTCCATTAAGTTTTCGGATCAGGTTGAAAAACTCTGAAGACTTAGTACACCTTGGAAGCTAATGCGATAAAATAAATAAATTGGGTGGCGAAAATTAATTGGGTTGAGAACCAAGGCCTAGTGACTTACAAATCTCAGCTATTCCTGTGTGTGACTACTGTTGTCATGTTGGGTGGCATAGGCAGGGATCGAACCCAAAACCTCTGGCACGACAGTCCAACGATTTTTTTTTTAAATTCATTTTTATTAATTTATTCTTAAAACTATCCTATACTATACCTAGGCAACAATTCATAAAACTAGCTTAATTAACCATAACTTTCAACTTACTTACTGGTCCCATTAGGACACTCTTTATAGTTAAACAATAATACCTAATTCTAAAATTCTAATGCCTTTCGGCCCTAACTATCTAACATTTTTTTTTAATAATTTTTTTTTGTGCCACCATGCGTATTGTACTCAAAACTAAACCCTAAAACTAACAAAACAAGTATGTAAGCCGGCCAAGGTTTAAAGCCCCATCCCGACTACCCACTGTCAAGTGCCGATTTAAGCCACCAAAACTAAAACTAGTTCTCCTGCTTCACCAAGGTTTACAGCCCCATCCTGACTACCCACTATCAAGTGCCGATTTAAGCCACCAAAACTAGTTCTCCTGCTTCACCCAATCAATTCGGTCCCGTTCGGACACAGCTCTTCTGAACCGAAAAAGCTCTACTCCGCCTTGTGCCATGACTTCCCGATTGTATAGGAGTCGCCTATCCACGGTTCTTCGTCTGACGTGGTAGATTAACGGAACCACCAGTCTATCCTGTATCATACCGCATCTGTCAAAAAAAAGGAATGCCTCTGGTGAAATGAAGCCGCTCAAGCGTGCACTCTCAAAATACTCGTCGTTCGGATAGAACGCCCCGAAAATTAAATTGTTGGTCGAAGACATAGCTCTTGCAATGTGACCTCGAACGAGTTTTATCACGAAATTGTCAATTCTGTTGATTCGAGCCCCGTTGTATAGGACCACGTTGTAATAGTAATACACGAAAGATGATTTGGCTGTTGGAAGTAAGCCGGTACAGCGTCACTGCCGCTCGAACACCCGAAACTTCTCCATTTGGGAAGGGGCAATGCTGACCCACACAGGAAGACCATAAACGATCATCGGCCGTATGAGGACCATGTAGCAAATTACCTTCACTCTGAGGTCAAGACGACTGCTCTTAAACAGTCTTTTCGTTAGAGCGAAGAATCCTCTGGCCCTGGTCAAAGCAGCATTTATATGTCTGCCGAAATATAAAATATGCTAATCTAACCAGATACTAAGGTACTTCACTACACTTTTGCTCGGTAATCGCTGCTAATGAAGATCAACGATGACAATCTTGAGCCAATTCTTGCAGGCATCCCTCGTGGCCCTAGCCAACGGAGTCCAGAACAGAATTGTCTCCAACTTGTGGATATTTATTTTCAGTTTCCAGTTGTCGCAATATTGCTGAATCTTGTCGTAATCACACTGCAAGAAAATTCTAATAACCTCAGCATTTTGAGCCGTTTTTTACGCAATAAGATCGTCGGCGTACGCAATTGCCTTTGTAAGACTACCTTTCAGATCGATGGTGTAAATGCTAAAGAGAATCAGCAAATTCACCGCTCCCTGTTGAAGAATGTTGGGGTAGAAGTTACATTTCCACTTTTGACAACAAACTTTAAACGTTAAGCTTATGATATAGTATATACAACAATGGCTTGCTTATGCCAAGCATGCTCTGTTTTAAAAGCCTTTTCCAAATCAACCAGAACAGCACCTGTGCTTGTTTTGATTTATTCCATTGGATATCAGAAACGAGTTTAGACGCAGCATGAATTTTGTCATGACGCGCCTTGAACCCGAACTGTTTATCCGGAATTATTTTGTTGTCCGCAGCCCACTTAGTCAAATTGATGATCTTCTCGAAAACTTTGCTGATACTCAGAAGAAGACTTATCGACCGAAGATTTGACGGGTTGGAATAGTCCTTTCCCCCTTTCGGAAGAGGATAAACCACAGCGGTCTTCCAATGTACTGGGTAATATGCATTATTCAGTCCATTATTTCAGAGTGTGATGTTAATGTCAATTGCCTCCATCGGTAAATGCCTAGTACAACGTTGGATATTCTATCGACACCTGCTGACTTTTTGTTTTTTATTGAGTTGAAGATGAGTTGAAGCTCAACCTTCGTCACTAACAAGGGAACAACGCACCAACCATCATGCCACGGGTATTACGGTTACCTTTTGGTTGTTAATCGATGTAAACACTTTATCCTTTGAAATTAGTGCATCTAAAATATTATTTTTGAAGCCAGGTTTAGCATACTGGTTCAGAAACATGTTTGCAGTCTATTTGTATTAAGGCCCGGACTAATAGTAAATTTAGTTTAATTAAGTTTTCGGAACCCAGTCGACTTGTTACACCGTGCAAGGTTACAAGCTGATGTGCTTGGGCTTTTAAGTAGTGTTTTTCCGCAGAGATATTTATGATTCTGATTATACTCTATGTACCGTTCTTTTGTAAAATTTGTATTGGACTTCCGGTAACAGAGGCTTCTCGCCTGCATGCATTACTTATCACACCAAGGTTCTTTATATTCCAGTTTCGATTTTTATCAGGCTTTGCGTCGTATTGCTTCATCATCTGAATTGTATCTAAACGTGTTCTATAGTTAGATGCAGATTCGTTTGACTAGCTAAGCTTGGGAATTCACTTGCATTAGTGCATTGGTTTCATTTGATTTGGCCTGAAAATGGTTTCTTTAACAACTGTCCTCCGGTCACCATTTTTCAAACTGTAGCCAATGACCGAATTTCCTTGTGTTCCCAAGAATGTATAAACTCAACCAAATGTATCACCTTCACTTGCACCGTTAAACGGACCTGGAAATGCTAAACATTTTAAAATATTTAAAAATATAATAAATTATGTAAAATAAATTGTAAACATAAATTCTACATTTTTTAGGGTTCAAATGGAAAATTAACCTCACGGGCATTATCAAAGCAAACAAAAATCTGAAATTTTGAACTTTTAAGAATTTAGTAAAAGTTTTTAATCGTAAAACCAGAAAATTTAATTGCCCATGGCAATTTTAAGCATATTATTGTTATGTTCGACTGCAAAATTTTCATTGAAAACATCCCCTTTTTTTAGACTAGGCCACGAGCACACCGCACTCAGAGCATTTTCCAACCATCAATCTAAATTTTCTTCTAACCCATCTCCGAATATTTATGTTTTATTTTAAAATGTTTTCATTTCCGTATATTTCCGTCCTAAAAAGTGTTCCAAATAATGTTTCCTGCAAGAAACTTTATACAGGAAGCAAACAATCCTTCTTCATTCTTGAAAATTAAATAAGAACGTTTAAACTTCCATCTTTTGTAAGTGTATATCGTATAGGAACTCGTACATGTCTATACTTCAAAAAGTAGACTAAAAGTTTACCCATTTAGAAACATCCTATAATACGGACGTAAATTGAAATTGACACATTCCGAAGAAAGGATTTGAATATACTTGAACACAAGATGTCCAAAAGGATTCTCTCTTAACTACAATTCATAATCCTTATAAGATACCGTGAGAACCTTTCATCTTTAAGATCTGAGATGTCATTTATGTTTTAAGTATTATAGTACATACGAGTAGAAGTAGAAAGGATTTTTTCCACAGTTATACAACCTCTGATAAGTCCCGTCTTTATCTCAAGCTTTAAGGACAATTTTATGACATGAAGTGGAATATTTCAAGTTCTTTTCCTTACTCGTTTTCAGTAGTGATATAATATTCTGAAATGCATTCCTCGAAAAGAAACTTTAGCACTCTGGTGGAACATCCGCGACAGACATGATACACGTCGCGTCTCAGTGTAACGTGAGAGTTTAAGTATATGCATCAAATAATTTAGAGTAATTCACTTAAGCGTCTTCTGCGACAACCACGTTTAATACCAAAAACAGAAAACGAACTTTAGTGTGTCTGGTATCCTTAAAAGGGTGCGTCTACAATATATATTTTAAGATGGATTGCATTTCAAATAATCTCCACATATTAAGGGATACCTGCATCTATGCATGTACCTTCCCCTAATTAAGAAAATTGTTCTAAGAAAACGCAAAGAAAATCTCTCATAATAAACTTCCTTATTCCTCGAAGCGAAAAGTTTACCAATAGAGGGTGAGGTTTTTACAATTGTTTTCTAAAGGATGACTCTTTGTCTTAAGAGTCTTGAGTCGAGTAATGATAAGAGGATTTATTTGCGTTTGTAGTTTATGAGTTTCAAGACAGTGTTGTTTTTTGTTGCATAGTTTTTGGTTATGCCATTATTTTGGTTATGCTCGTACCTAACGCAGTTTAACGTTCTCTGGTTTAATCAGCAAAATGAACAATGCTTTTTTGATTTATACTCGCGGATAAGTTTTAATTGGGCCAAAAACCAACCAACCATAAATTTATTTTGTGCAGAAAATAAAATAACACAAAACAATGCAGAATGCGAATTTTTGATTGGTATTGTTATGAGTTTTTGAAGTTTTGAGCGATAAATAATATTTTGATTGAGCGCGCTTGTGGAGTAATTAAACTGCAGCTTAATAACTTGTTTACATTTTATTAGTTTTATGACGTAAAGACCAGAAAGTATAGATTACATTTACATTGAAAAATAATTCATTGGTAATCAAGAGAAAATGTTTAAATAGACGATTATGTTTTATGCATTATTTTTATTAAGCCAGAACCATGTCGGTCGTCGTCCTTTTGAACCCTGAAGGACGATTTTAATAACACTGAAATCTCTTTAAATAGATGAAATTATGGTGCCATGAGATGTACTATTGCTACGTTTGAATAAGCCAAAAAAAGCATAGCATAGGATTGTATATGTCCTTTGCTTTTGTATTAGGGGGAAGGGGAACTTCATATCAGATAAGAGATTCTAGGACAACAGGAACATTGTTCTGATCCCAGTTTTCTAAGAGTCCGAAATACATTTTTGAGAGACCTGTGATCTTCCTAAAAATGTTTCTGTCTATCGGAAAATAAACAATCCCAAAACTAGAACAGGTTAGGTTAGGTAAAAGCGGCTGCCTTTGATGGAGTAGAACACACTTAGGCCAATTTAATGGCCTATTGTGATACCGCATAAATCTTGAAGCTTTTATTCAAGCTCACTGAAACCTGTTTGAGTCCCTTACGAAACGTGAGAGACTGATCATGCTAATATGATTTAGATCGTTATAAAAGAAATCTCTAAGGTAATTCTTGCGTTTATAAGCTAAGGCAGGGCAGGCACAGATGAGTTGAAGAACTGTTTTTCCTCTTTCATCACCACTAAACCCATCTTCTTCGCTTCCGTCGCAATGCTCAAGAACGCTCCACTGACATCACACTTTGATCTTCCAATTATGTGAATATCATCTGCGTATCCGAGTAATTGGATGGACCTTGGAAGATTGTGCCTCTAGTGTTGACGGTTGAGTTTTGCACAATTCTTTCCAAAACGATATTGAAGAAGTCGCATGACATTTTTGCAGAGCTTTGGTCTACTTTCGAGATCTTGTACTTACCGAATCTCACTGAATCCATAGGAGACCTTAAATCAAAGTTGAAAACCTTTAAAACTTCAATAAGTAAAGCTTTTAGAGTCTCTTGTCCAGTTAAATATAGCCGTAAAACCCTTCCTTCTTGGTGAAATGAAGAACTTTCCAGTATTAGGAAAATGACGAGGACAATTTTCAATATCTGCCACAAACATAAGTTTTACCAACCGTATAAAGACTCTCTTAAAATTTCAAACAAGCCCTTTCATCAGCCAAAAGACAAGGCTGGAGAGAATACTGTCAACCAATCGAAGACATAAGGACTCCGCAAGACTCAGCAAAGTTTTATCGAAGGAACATTGTAATCCTTCATTTCTAAAAAAGCCTGATGGAACCTGGACAGCCTGTTCAGGCGAATCTCTTGGGCTACTGCCAGTTATGCTTCAAAAGTTGCATGATATGGCAGCTCCTTGGCTGGAACAAATTTTCGCAGGATGCCTCCTTCTCAATTATGTGTCCATGTCGTGGAGACATGTCAAAGTAGTTTTTATCAGGAAAGTGGCTAGGCGAATCCGCGAAGAATTTCAGACCAATAAGCTTAACATCTTTTGAGCTTAAAACCTTGGAGCGCATTCTTGATTACCATATTAGAGAAATCCTAGTTGGACAACCTCTCGAAAGCTCTCAGCATGCTTATCTTAAGAGCAAATCTACGGAGACTGCCCTCCATGAGGTAGTGCGTACTGTAGAATAAACAATTCATTATAAAGAATTAACTCTTGCCACCTTCCTAGACATAGAAGGTGATTTTAACAACGTCCTTACATAATCCATAGAAGAATAGCTCGTTAAGTTCGGTGTAGGAGACTTCTTTCGAGAATGGATTATTTCCATGCTCAGTTGTAGGAAGATTCGAGTAGGGGAACACCCCAGGGTGGTGTCCTTTCACCTCTTCTATGACTTCTGGTAATGGATACAATTCTTGTTAAATTAGAGAGATGTGGAGTGAAGGCGGTAGCCTATGCGGATGATTTGGTGCTATTGGTGTCAGGAAAGTACACCTCTGTGATTAGTGAAATCACGGAGTCAGATTTGAAGA
Organism: Eupeodes corollae; assembly: GCF_945859685.1. Taxonomy (NCBI): domain Eukaryota; kingdom Metazoa; phylum Arthropoda; class Insecta; order Diptera; family Syrphidae; genus Eupeodes; species Eupeodes corollae. The sequence goes on from NC_079147.1 coordinate 231,038,262, forward strand.
AATTTAGCAACTGGGCTACGAGTTGTGGACTAGGAGATAACCACAGTAAAACTGAACTGTTGCTCTTTACCATCAAAACTAAAGTACCGCCCTTCACGCTACCTCGACTCAACGGTCAAATCCTATCATTGTCTTCCAGTGCTTAAGAAGGCCTGTGTTGCCAAAAAGTAGGGACTTCAGTCGAAGATGATTTAATGGACGTACACAGCCGTAGTACGTCCAATCTTAACATATGGTTCGATTGTGTGGTGGAATGCAGCGCTATTATTCTGAAGGAATCAAACAGCTGGTTGTCAAAACCTAATGGTCACAGCAACGCAACGAAATTGATTCCCTCAGATATTATCTCGGTAGACACTGACTACTCCACTCCTACTTTGAGCCTTAGTAAGGGTTTTAAGGTTATTTTCCCATCTAGAGAAGATTTGGAGGATGACATCGTGTCGATAGGTTTCGACACAATCTTTACTGACGGCTCAAAGATGGAGTGCGGAGTTGGTTCTGGGATCTTTTCTGAGTCCCTAAATGTATCCAAATCCTTTAGGCTTCCTTACTTTGCTAGCGTTTTTCAGGCTGAACCGCTGGCAATAAGGTAGGCATATAAGATACTTAAACAAAACCCAAACCAAAACCGAAATGCGGCTATCTTTACAGACAGTCAGGCAGCTGCCAAAGCCATTAACTCGGCCACATCTAAATTGGTCCAACAATGTCGCGATGAGCTTGCGAGCCTAAATATTAACCTCGGTGTCACCCTGATCTGGGTTCCGGGCCATAGTGGTATCGTGGGAAATGAATGGGCTGACGAGCTAGCCAGGCAAGGATTGGCCCTTCATACCTCACTTGAGGAAATGGTTAACATTCCTCTTGGTGCTCCGGCCTATAGGAGTTCATGCAGAGAAGTTGGGTATCTCTTACAACACCTTTTGCCGTAGCTGTAGCGACCAAAGAGAAAGTGAAACCATAATCCTTTTCCTCTACAAATGTCCTGCTTTGGCAAACACCAGAATGAAATGCTTTGGAAAAGCATTTTTTCAAGAACTCGATGAGCTATCTGAGACAAAGATTAGAGACCTAATCTTTTTTCTCAATGCGACAAAATGGCTCTAACATAATCGCTATGAAGCTTCTTTATAAATCTATCCCTTTCAATCAAAGGTCAAACGAGTTTTTGGTATCAAAACGGCACACTACAGCGCTAATTGGATCTCAGGCTAGGTTGCATTGAAATCGCCATCTCTACCTACCCTTTGAGATCTCGTTCATGAATTTGTCGATATGATGAAGATCTAAAATGACTTCAGGATGTTTTTTAGTCCAGTATTTCAATGTGGCTTAGATCCTAGATTACAAATTCTTTACCAAAAATTCAACTTTTTTTAATCAAACAAGACTATTGTATGAGATTCCCCTTCATATATGTTCCTATTATTTTCACCAGTTAAATTATAAACCTTTATAAACTCTGTGTTACAGATATCGTACATTTTGTATAGAACATGTACAACATTTCCAAACAAACGAGAAAGCTAGGTATTGACATAGTATATATATATTCTAACTACTTAATGACATTTCTGTCGTCATTAGAAATTATATCATTCAATAATTATGTTTCAGCAACTCCCCCTGCCCTTTTGTTATTTCTAAATGCTGACCATTAAGTACTGTCAATCTCAAACGCTCAACTTACCATTAATAGTGGCAATTATAAATCATTTCAAGAATCTAAGTCATTAATCAAAATGAATGACTTGACAACCAATCTGTTATTGGCGCATGAATTCTAATTATTTCAGAAGACACTTGAAATTTAACATACCAATAATTTTCGATGACTATTAAAATGGATTAAAGACTTTATACTTTAATATATATGTACATACCTTGCCTATAAACTTGTATCAAAAACGGCGGCGTGGCATGAACTAAAGGACTAAGATTTATTCAGCATAATTGTTGTCAAGCAAGGCGTGCGTCTTGTCGTCGTTGCTTCGAAGCCCTTGATTGGTATACTTGAAACTTGTCAAGCACGTTAAGAGTTAAGACAGTTAGACAAGCATTAAAGGATATTAAAATTATAATAGCAATACTTAAAATAAAAATTTGGGATGGTTCCGTTGTAAGAAAATGTTATTCTGTGCTATTATTTATTTTTTTACCACTGGTGTGATAAAAAGTAAAAAGTTTTGTTTTGATTTGTAGTATTAAGAGACCAGATATACAGGGTAGATGGAGGAGGATTTGACATAAAAATAATATTTTATACTTTTTCACCAACATTTAGTCGACTGGTAACAACTTCATAATGGAAGATGATCCTTTGTTATTTGACTTGAAAATTACCAATATTCCATTGTGATATTCAAAAGGGTCTTGATGATATGAAGCTCAAAACCAATATTCAAAAAGTGACAAAACCTCCTAGGATTTGAGTAGGATTTGACAGATCCTTAGGAGGTTTTGACAACTGGTGGGAGGATTTGCACAATCTAATGGCTTTTTCTTTTGGACGTTCGGAAACGTCCAGGAGTGTCCGGAAGTCTTCTGAAACCATCACATTGGCACAATTCGTCGTAAGAACTTTTACTTTAAATGAACTCGAAACGTAAAAACTTTATTCAATAAATTCTTAGATAGGTAGGTACTAGATAGGTTACTAGATAAGAAAAGTTTTAATAAATTAAGGCTCTTAAAAAACTAAAGACTTATACTTCCTCCGACTTTGTATTTTGACGAATGTCGAGACCTGCAAAATCGACTTTAAATATTATTTTGTCTTTGGATCTGAAGGTGCCTGGCATTTCTTCAGGGTTTGGGAGCTTGGCTTCCAAGTCTATTGACATAGCCAGTTTAATATCTTCAACTAAGGGCTCGTAAAATAAACTTGACCTATTTTGTCTTCAGAAATAGTTGACTGTGTATGGTAAAGTGGAATCCTGATCAACAGCTGCTACCAATCCAACGTAAAAGAACTTCTTTTTATCACCAAATTTTATAAGAAGATAATCTCTGGGATTGGCGATAATATGCTTGCTGAATTTAACTCGTTCCTGTTGGTCTTCGTTGCTCTCTTCCCATCGTAGTGACGTCTCCGAATGCATTAGGATGTACTTACCGCAGTCTTCACTCGAAGAATCATTCAGTACACGTTTCACGACCTCATGTTTTTTTTACCTTAGGAATGCTCCTCATTTGGAGCCTGAAGCTCTTTTTGGCTGCGAGTTCCTCTAAACGGTCTTTTTCTGGAGTATCAGTATAAACTCTGGACTTTCCAACCGGACGACCTGTGGATTTCTTTATCCCTAATTTCGAAAAAGGGCGAATAGCTTCCGGTGTGGTATGAGTTTTTCAATTACAGAAAATAGAGGAGCCGCAGCTAAAGTAAAACCGTCTCCAATGGCAACTGATGTTGGTAATGGTACAGTTGTATCGATGTTAGAGGATTCAATCAAAGGTAATGAATTTATTGAGGCAGCAGCAGTTGACTCCCTTGCTTCTTTATTTTCTTCGAATCCAGCAGGTTTCAAAATTCACTGTCCTCGAAAACCATTTTGTTATGTTTTCTGGAGAGAATGCTCTGAGAAACGGCTGAGATGAAAGTGTGGGTATGTCGTATATTGTGATCCCCTGCGGTACCTCCGGGTTGTTTACCAAATAGTTGTTAAACGATACCTTGCACTGTCGTTTAAATGGTCCCAACACCAAAACGTCTAGGGGCTGCAAACGATGAGACGTATGAGGTGGGAACGAAAGCATAACGATCCCATTATCGCGTCAATACAAAATAGCATCGAGTGAACAGTGCGAAGTATGATTGTCTAGGAGCAGGAGGATAGGATCTTCTTTTGAACATTTTGAAAATCGACATTTAGGAGGATTTGTCAATTGCTCCTTTCGTCAAATCCACCTCGCTCTACCCTAGCTATCATTGGTTTTCATCATTGAACATTTTGTTTCGTGATTTAAAAGTGATTAATAGAGTCAAGTTTGTTACATTTGGTATCAAAAGTCAACTTAAAGATATTAGATTAGTAGAATTTGTTACTTATTTTAACTATAGCTTTACTAGGGACTAGCATATCTGAATATCTCAAAAAAAGGACATGCTTTTACACTTTTAGGTTTTGGTCAAGAATTGATGAGAGAGAGAAAAATATTGGTAACAAAGTTGAAGAAATAAACATGACTCTAGTTAAGTAATTTTTTTTTTAAGTATTGCCTTAATTTTAAACACTTTAAACATCTCTTCTAACCAATGGAGGTTTTTTGAAGTGCCTTAGCGGATTTGTATGGTTTGTCCTAATATTGTATACTGTTTAGTGTCGTAGTCCATTGAAATGGGGAGGGGGGATTGCTGTTGTTTTTTCGTGGTAATAGTTACTTGGTTCATGCACCATTATTTCATACGAATGTAGCTTTAATAACTGTTGATTTACATAGAATAAAATTATCAAAGATTCAAGGCTCATTCTAAAACTTATTTTTTAGAGTCGATTAAGAATTTAATCATAATTTAGTGTAGGTTTCAAATGTTTAAACATTTTCACCAATGCATTCCAGTAAAAGTCCTTAAACGAGGCTAAGAACCTAGGTCTTATTTTAGATAGAAAATTAAATTGGAAAAGCAATATACAAGAAAGAGTCAAAAGTTAAAGTCTTTTCTTAAAAAAAGAGAGTGGTAATAAATAAGGCTAATAACCCCGAATCACGCATTGCCTAATACATAACAATTTAATGTACGGGTTGGAAGTATGGTGGACTGCTTTAGAGAAAGCTATAATCTCCGACAAATTAAATAAAGTCCAAAGTTCAGCTTACCTATTTATAAGCCTACTCTACACCCTACTCTACCTAACACCTCTTTATATTTAGTAAAGAATAGCTGCAAGTGTCGTTGCAGTGGGTAACTCGTAACAACAACATTGGCCACTCCGTATTTCTTAAGTATTAAGAATCAATTCCAAAACACCCAGAACAAGCTATCCCCCCACTGCAATTCGACAGAAACTTCCAGCTTTGTATGTTTTTCAAATCTTTTTTGGAGGGTAGTACATTCCTAGAAAACAGCTCAGTCCACTTTTATAGAGATGGATCAAAAACAAAAAAAGGGGCTGGTAGAGGGGCTTAACTTCGAATTCGGCATAAAAACTTAAGGTCCCTTCCATCCCTGACAACAGTACTCGCACACAGGAATAGTTGGGAGTTGTCAGTCTCAAACGGACTGTTGAGCCACCCAATTTATTTATTTAAGATTAAATAGAATATTAACTTCCCAATGGAAGTTATTGTAATCGGCCCGATTTGTCGAATTGAAAATGTTGACATTTCTCGACGTTTCAAGGTCCCTAGAGTCGAAATACTAGATTTTTGGAAAGATGGCTCCGCGTACGTGTTTCCGTACGTCCCTAAGTTGGCGACATTTTTTGTATCGTCCATAGCTCAAGAACCAGCAGAGATATCGACTTCAAATAAATTTTGTTATACAGATAATAAGGCAGAAAGATGCAGAAAGGGCTCTCAAGAAAATTGCGTTGGTGGTTTTTTACCATAGCAGTTTGAAAAAAAGGTGAAAGTTTTGGTAAACCCTAAATATCTTACGAACCAACAACGCTAGAGACTTAAATTAAATTTTCTATAATATATTGTAACGTGATATAAAAGAAGTATATTTTTGAAAAAAAAATCCATTCAACGGTTTTTTTTTATAAATCAAAAAAAAATTTAAAAAAATTTGTCAGCTCCAACATTTTACGACTAAAATATGATTTCATCTCCAAAACAATTTTTTGCAACGAAGAATAATGTTTTTGACATCTGATAAAATTTTCAGAAAAATCTAATTGACAGTTTTTTTTATAAAAAATAAAAATCTAAAAAAAACATTACTCAAAGTTCGTAAAAATTGAATATCGATTCAAATATCGTTTAAAAAACTTGAAATTAAGGCTTCAAGCTTATTTTATCTTATAAGAAATATTGTTTTCAACATTCTGAAAAATGTTGTTGAGAAAATGTTTTACAAAAAATAAAAACCTAAAGAAAAATGTATAAAAGTTGGTAAAGATTGATTTTCGACTTAAATATTTTTTTCAAAACTTTAAGATATTGGCTTTAATTTACATTTATCTTTCAAAAAATCTCTTTGCCAACATTCAGTTAAAGTTTAAAAAAATCGAATTGACAGTTTTTTTACAAAAAATTAAAAACTGAAAAAATATTAACAAAAGTTGGTAAGAAATGATTTTCGACTCAAATATCTTTTCAAAAATTTGAGAAAATTGCTTCTTACTAATTTTTACTTATAAAAAATATTGTATTCAACATAAGAACAAATTTTGAAAAAAATCGAATTGACAGTTTTTTTACAAAAAATAAAAACCTACAAAAAATATATAAAAGTTGTTAAAAATTGATTTTTGACACAAATATCTTTTCAAAAATTGTAGATATTGGCTTAACACTGCTTTTGTTTTTCAAAAAATATTTCTGTTAACAATCAGTAAAATTTTGAAAAAAATCGAATTGACAGTTTTTGTAGAAAAAAATAAAAACCTAAAAAATAGTTTAACAAAAGTTGGTAAATATTGATTTTCGACTCAAATATATTTTCAACCATTTGAGATATTGGCTTCAAACTAATTTTATCTTATAAGAAATATTTTTTTTAACATTCGGTAAATTTTTTTAAAAAATCGAATTGATAGTTTTTTAAAAAAATAAAACTCTAAAAGTTGGTAAAAATTTACTTTCGACTCAAATAGCTTTTCAAAAATTAAAATTGTTGGCTTCAAACTTATTTTATTTCACATAAAATATTGTTTTCGATATTCAGTAATTTTTATATAAAAATCCAACAGTCCGTTTTTTCATAAAAAATAAAATCTACAAAAAATAGTACGCAAATGTGGTAAAAAATGATACGAGTACATATTGACAGACTTTTAAGCAAGGCAACTCGACAGACGGGATGGGAAGTTATCAGTGTGGATCGCATCCCAGCCTCGATGGACTGTACTATGGTGCGCTCGAAATCCAAATTTTCAGGAGGCAGAATATTATTTTTTTAATGTGTGGCATTAGATTGTTTTTAATTACTTTTTTTACTCCTTACTACTTACTAAGAGAAGTTAGTAAACTTAAAGGATGAGAATTTTAGAAATTTTAGCTTTTTTCCATTCTATTCGAAAGTATCTCGACTTGATACAAGAATTAAACAAATTTAAAAATTTTTTATATCCACTTTGAAAGGTTTCTTTTGAGTTTTCAATCGAAGAAGTGTTTCCATAGCTTAGTCAATTGTAACATACTCTTCCTGATCATTTAAGAAGCTTGAGTTGATCAAATGCAATGATTACAGAACTAATGATTCCACATTACTATTTGTTGTGAAGTTGTTGGTTAGTGTATGGCTATCGGTAAATACTTTGCCTAAAGCGTTTGGCTTTTCAGTTAGTTTTCTTTCTAACCTTTCTTGCCCTGTTAATTTTTGGTTCCATTCTTTTTTTCTAAAGTTTGCAATACCTTCTTTAATCAAATGTTCTTCTGAAACTGTTTCTGATTTTAATGAGTTCAACTATGTTCGGAGGAAGAACCGCTTTGCTATTTAATCCTATTTGTTTCAAAGGAACAGATTGTTCAATAAATTTTTGTAACACATTTAGTAAACAATGAAACATTTTGATCAATTTCTGAAGTGAATATATTGAAATGAAGATAAGAAGAAAATTTCTTAGTTTTGAACTCGATTGGCTTTTAAACATACTACAATTTGCATTTTTGAAGTCAAAAACTTCGTTTCTTCTTTTATAAGGAAGTAAGAAACGTTTTAATGCATACAGGCACGTGATCAGAAACTTTATTTTTTAGCACTTATTAAAAAGTCCCAACCTATTTATTATACATTTTTCATAAAAGGTCCTAATTTAAAGGGTCTGGGTTCATATTTTGAAAAGCATTAAAACAAAGCACAAGGAAAAACAATGTGTGACATTTTTTGTACTGCCCTTAAATTTAAATTCATACATTAAGATATCATTTAATTTAATTAGTTATATGTTGCCTATATAAGGACAAAATCCCATCAAACCAGTTAAGTTCTCATATTTCAATACTCTCTAAGATGTGAAGAAAACACCTACTTTCACACAAAACAAAGCTCAATAACGCAAATTAGCTTTTAGACGAAGAACCTTAATCGATTCAACTTTCAAAGTCAATGTTGTCATGTTTTTGACCTTTCAATTTAACATCCCTATACAAATATATTATAATAATGTAACCCTTCCTAAAATCCAATTAGGGTTCAAAGTTGATTGCGTTCAATTAAATTCCATCCAATATGTCCAATGTTTATCAAAACTGGCTCTTAAAGGACTATTATAGCTCAGCTAGTAAGTTAAATTTCTTGACACTATATACTTGGCTAAAGTTCCATATACCCTTTTATAGATATTATACCTATAGGTGTGTATTTTCGAAGGTCTCAACATTTCATCTACATATTTTTTCTTCTTCTAAAAACAAATTGTACAGAAATTGCCAGCTGTGCTTATATAGACTATAATGTAGCAGAATTTGGCTCTTGTAAAATTTTAAACCCCAATCAATTTAGCTCCAACCAAGGTTAGCTATCGTTCATATTGACTTCTTAAGATATACACACTCTATACAGAACAGACTATAGGGTAGTGGGAACTGGGTAAACATTATAAAACCGCACTCAAAATTTATTTAAGACTTCACACTGAGAGCTTATACTTATGTACGATGATGGAGAAAATCTTGTATTCAGGAAATTACTGGAAAAATTACACAAAATCAACAAAACAAACTAGTACAACCAAACGAGAGAACTGTGTCAATAAACTTTTAGACTCTACTCGTTGTTATTATCATATCCTTCAATCGGATCACGTTGTCTATATACTTGTACTTACCATTTGTTCTCTAAGGATATGAAGGCGTTGACGCCGTTCGGTGGTGGCGGTGTGTCGGATTGGGCGGCGTTGGTGTCCCTCCGAATATGGAGTGAAAGTATTTTCTTTGTAGATTTTTCTTTTTTTGAATTCCCTGTTGGGTGATGACGACAGTGCGGTTCCGGCGGCGCGGCGGCGGTTGCTATATAGGAACGAGTACGAGAGAATTTAACCGTGTTATCGCGTTTGATAGCATGAGCATTATTTGACAATGGCGCGAGGCGCGACACCTCCCTGGGTGAGCTTCCGTTCACTTCTTGATGTTCGTGTGTGAATTCCGCAGGATATCTTTGTCCTTTGTTCGAGATTGAGTTTATGTCATCAGCTCGGGGAGAAATAAAATTAAATTGAAAAACCCCCGCGCATCATCACATTAGTAAATACCTACCATATAATATTTGTTATATAAGTCGATGCACATACAGCGTATATGGTTATGGGTGTGTATTAAAAATCAAAAAGTCAACTTAAAAAATAAACAGGAGACCTGAGAGTAAGGACAACATGCAGGAAAACGAGGCTGTGAATTTCGTTTTTACTCAGTAAACGTTATGATGGAATTTTTTAAATAATTTTTTTTGACGGGCGAAATTACCTCAAGTGAGTGCAGCGGGCTACCTACATCGTATACGGTGTATGCCACAGAGCACGTACATATGCATAAATTTATACTTTTAAGGAACGAAGCAATGCCAGGCAAAACCGTCCATGACACAGATTCAAGCTGACTGTTAATGCATTTCTTTTCTCCATATAACAGCGTGATGCGGAAGGCGGAACTATTGCTGAGGTAAGGCGAATACGACGTGAGATGGAAGAATTTATGGAAGACTTTTTATTCTGTCCATCAGGAGGATGTGTTTTTTATTCTTAGGTAGTTTTATTTTCTGTGCTACCTCACAAAGTGGTAAACGCATAAAATATCCTAGTCGAGTATGTAAATGCAGAGTATTTTAACTGAGTATTTTTTAACTTAAGTTAGGTATATTCAACTTCATTAAGCTTCTTATAAGCTAGTTTTAATTTTGTATAGGTATTGTTTATTATGTGGCCTTGTTTGGTAAGTACCTTCTTTCTGAGCAGCTTGTTCTGTAACATTATGTTGACTTCCAAAGTAAGCACAAAGATTACATGAAGCCTATTATTTACAAATATTATGTTCAATTTTGAGCCATTGCACGTACGATTCCAAAGGGTTTTTCAATAAGGGTAAGTAGATGTTGGAATGAGATAACAAAATTATTTTTTCAATTGAAGGCGCTGTATGCCATTTAGTGTGGAATATGACATCATTCAAATGACCGCCTCAGGTTATTACTTTGGCACGGTTTCGAGTGGTCCAATTTTCAATGACTCTTCCGCAAAGATACGGCTGAATTTGAGCGACTGCCTGTGTCAGTTCACTTTTAGGGCATCGGTCGATTGTGGTTTATCTGCGACTTCAAGAAACCCCACAGAAAAAAGTCTAGCGGGTCGATCGGATGACCCTCAAATCGTTCATGCAAAATATCAATCGCGGCGTTTGCTGTGTGGAACGTACCGCTACCGCCGGCCGTCCATATGGTTCAATTTGGGCCACAAGAAATTAGTTATCATCGTTATGTAGCGCTTTTGACGGTGACCGCCTCACTAACGTAATTTTCAGAAAAGTACGGGCACCAATCACGCCGTGCCGCCGGCCAAAATCCATACCAAAATGTAACTTGAGGTTGCACGGGTGAACCTCCCGTGGGTTGGTCTCGTAACTAAACGTGATTTTTCGGCCAAAATTGTGGTCCTATTCCAAACGATTCAAATCCAAGTCGGGGAACAAACGGCGGCGGCCGGCGTGGGGTTGTCTATGGTCATCATGAACTTTAATCTTTTGGTCAGTTGGATCCTGTACGGGCCCAAGTCCCGACGCAAAATTCGACAAGTTGAAGTCTGCGAAAGGCCGAATTCTTATGCACTGTGAGGCGAATAGACTGACTCGGGTTCTCTTGTAGACTTTCACGGACCGCGGTCGTCCCAAAGTTGGACACCAAACTTTGAAGAGTCGACTGTAAAGGTACACCAATTTTACCGTAGAATAAGCGCAATGCACCCAACGTAAGCGTTAACAAACACTCATTTTGATAAAAAAAAGTTTTTGAATTTGAACGTGCTGTTCAATCGTGTAATCATGATGATTTGGCATAAACAGCTTAATAATAAAAAAAAGATTTGACAGATGTCACCAAAAGAAAATGGCCGCCACGGGGAGCCTAAATCTATTCGCGTCAAAATCCACAGATGTGAAAATCTATCCGCGCTAATCGAATTTCTTTATAAATGAGAAATGATAGCTGAAAACATGAATTTGAAGATCTCGCTGTACACTTTCGAAACACTGAAAAGGGTCGATCACCAGCAACGTTGTGTCGGCGATAATTTTTTTTTAAGTTCATCAAAATGAACTTATGGCCTTCTTACTAAAAGAAGAAGATCTCTTGTATTTGGTGCTTGGAAAATCTAAGAATGATTTCCTCTGAGTACCGTGTTTGTTAGATTGTTAAATAGATGGCGCCAGCCGTTGAGAACTAGTACCTAGTGACTTACAACTCTAAACTATTCCTGTGGGCGAGAAATTTTGTCAGGAATATGGTCCTCATGTGGTCATAATAAATACAATGAAAAGGGTATGATGCTGATGGCCACTCGGCTGGTTTTATTGTTAAAAACATACATCAATCCTTTTTAAAAAATCATCTTTTTCTAATATCAAAATCAAACTTCTGATTAGAAAACCTTGTGTTTTCTAAATTTAACCAAAAATTAAATTTCCTGAGAGGTGACAGGCATGGAAAAACTCCAAATTAAAACAAATTTTATATATTTTTTGACACTTCTCCCGCTTATTTTAGAAGAAGCCTTCAGTATTCAGAGCCGTTTCTACCATTCGACTTTGATATACCTGAGTTCTTCCAAAAATTGTTTCTATTAATTTGATATTTTTTGACACCTAACCCAAATAATTTGACGACTCACTAGTGTTTAGAAAAGTTTTCTCCATATCATTATTCGAACAAAAATCAGGTCCCTACTCTGTAATGCGTTTCAAAAGCCAATCCGATTCGAACCTGATATTCGATTCGTTTATGAATTCGTACTCTGTAAAATGTTCGAATCGAACAAAACGATCATCTAGTGCTTTTTATATTTATAGAATAGATTTGCAGAGTCTCGAAGTATTTCTCATGAGATGTGTCCAAGTAAAAATACAAAAAAAAAATCAAAACAAATCAGAAACAAGACGAGGAAGTTGAAATTAATTTTTAAAGAGAAAATATAAAGTTAAATAAAAAGTTAATAAAATAGATTTGGTTGCGCTGTGAATGGATGAAGAAAATAGAGAAGAACGAGTTTAACGTAGAACGTTACGCGATAAATCAAATATTTTTTTACGATAGTCTTTCCCAAAAATTGTTTGAGTGTTTTTGACGTCCGAGGCGTACGCTCCTTGGTTAAATCGGGATGACTACACATTAATTCCATTATATTGTCAAGTTGCTTTTTTCGCTGATTTTGAATTTTGAATAAAATTATTACTTCCTTTCTTACATTTTATATATACTTCACACAAATTAACACAATTTTCCTTTTGTGTCCTTTAAAACGACATTAGAATTGCAATCCGTATCCTTTCTTGGTGTAGAAACAAAATTTCCGTTTTCGAACGCTAATAGCTGCATTCAGTCTCGTGTTTTATACGGTATCTTGGATAGGTGGGTTTTTAGATACCTTGTTGAACGAGTTGGAAAGCTGTATTGAGATAGCTGTCAAAAAATAACAGCAACTTTCAGCTGTTCACAAAAAGCACAGAAACATTAAAGCTTCGAAGTCAAAATTGTTGTAAGATAAAACATTTAATCAACGACGAATTAATAGGTGCATAACAATTTAATAAATAAGAGATAACTTTAATCTGTAATCTATGTTAAATTTCCTCTTAGCTCAATTGGAATTCTATACGATCAATAATTTACCTGTGAAAGCTCAGGTTTCAAAAGATTTACGTTTAACAGAAAACTATCCCAACAGAAACGAAGACGATTATGAAGTGACAATACCTAGATATAGTTTAGAAAAATTTCGATCTCATTTCCTTCTTATCAAAATTGACCCGTTTTCTTCAAGAACTTTCTTGAAATATTGTTCTTCTCCGATTTTTTTATCTTGAGGCTGGTCCTTTCTCTTTCTGCACTCCTCCAAGAAAAACAGAATGGATTTATGTTCCCAACCTTAAAAAAAGGGAATAGAGTGGTTCTACTTTCGGGTTTTGAATCATCTGAAAAAATAACTTACCTTTCAGTTTGAAAGTTTGATTTATTTATTTCCACAAGATTAATATATATTAACCTGTATTTTGTTCTACCTCTGGAACACGGTGAGGTTCTTCAACTTCAGAATGCAAATTGGCCATCTACAAAACGAAACAAAATAAATCAATTTTGAAGTTTAAAAAAAAAGATCAAAATTACGTAGGCAACTAGCTTCTTCATCTTCTATTATGTATAGAACATCCTGAAATACAACTTCAACTAACATTTTGTATCTTTTTGTTTACCAACAAATACAAAAAGCTGAAATCAATTTTCAAGTTTCTTGAAATTCAACCATGTGTTGAATCAGCTGTGCTGTCAGATACCTATACACTCCAGAAAATCTTGGATACCTTTGGATTCCTTTTTTGACATCTTAGATGTTTTTTATCAGCTGTTATTTTGAATTTAAAACACAAACAAAAAAGTATCACTCTGAGATTTAATGCAGCCAATGACATTCGGAACGCCAATATGTCATGCGGAAACGCATTGACAGGCACGAAAAATCTGAATGCGCATTTGTCATTCCGTAAATACTAGATTTCTTATACGCATTAGAAATAGAGACTACAAAATATTCCATTTCAAAAATATTTGCTTTAAGAACGCATTACAGAGTAGGGCATTTGAAAACAAATAAATTATTCAACTTTTCAATTCTATCACAAATTTGTTCAATATTCCTTCTTGCATGCAAGTCGACTTTAAAATGATAACGAGGAAGATAAGCATCATCTTAAACAATTTATATTGAGATATCTGCAGTTTTTGATATGGCACTTTGGACATTTCCCCAATAATTGGCAACCATACAAAATAATTGCCTGACAAACCACTCTAAAAATTATAATTTCGTTACTAAGACCTTAAGTTTTATTGCAATACCAACTTTGTTTAACGTTGTTGCAATGTCAATCTGTAGATAAGTTAACATTTATCTGATTGCTTAGAAGAAAACAAGACTCTCTTTTTCTACTAAAAAGAAAGCTTGTACCTTATCAGCTTTTAGTTTTTTTATTAATTTAGAATAATACTGTGTTATTAGATTAATTGCATGGGTTAAATTTGTCTCTATATTGAGACTAAATTCATACCATGAAAAACTTCCATTATCTTCAGCAAATATTGCTAATTGACATTCAGAAAGCTTGAAAATATCGGGCGTATAGATATTGTAAAGGAATGGCCCTAATACAGATCCTTGTGGAACACCATGTTTGACTTTGACTTGGTAAAAATTTGACGAACAGCTATTAACACAAACGCTAAGTCGCCAGTTATAGCTATCATTGGTTTGCATCATTGAAAAAAAACCTTGGATTTTTTTCGGCAGGTCGCTTATAGCTATCATTAAAAATTTCTGTTATTGAAAAGAATTTCCTGATTGAAAGCCACCAAACAATTTTTACTGACAGAAATCTGTCATTGGAATTGTATGAAATACACAAATCAGATCAGTGGACCGATTAGTTTTACTTTTAAATATAAAAGTATAAGCTGTTCAGGAAAATAAATTTCCGTCCGTAAAATAGAGAAACACATTGTTAGAGAAAAATAAATGTGCAATTATACTTTTTTTCTCAAAAATAATTTGTTGTGTGATTTCTGTTCGATCAGTATATAACTTTCATTTCTAATCAAAATGAAAAACAGTCAAATATCGATTCAAAATTGTTTTATGGATCGATTTCAATGATAGCTATAACTGGCACTGTGCCTAAAACACCTTTCATACAGGAAACTTTGAATAATTTTTATTTAATAAGATGGAACCAAGAACCCAAACTTGCTTTTGCACTATTCCATCGTGCCACACAGTATCAAAGCTTTTTCTATATCTAGTAAAGTGAGGCAATTGATTTTCCGTGCAAACAATTCTGTTTCATTTACTGGAATACTCGCAACACTTGGTAAGTTGAGTAATACTGTGAAATTTTCTAAAACCAAATTGTTCATTACAAATATTGTTTAATTGATCAGCATTTTTCTAATATTGTTTCTTTCAAAATCTATTCCAAAATGTTTGTAATATTTCTCAACAAACTTATTGGTCGATAGCTTTGAGGAAGTTTTAAATTTTGTCCAAGCTTTGGAATGGGTATAAGCTTAGCTGCTTTTCAAAGCTTAGGTAAATATTGGGGTTTTATAAATGCATTTACCAAAAAAACTAAAAATACAAGCTCAGCCTTGGGTGACATTTAAATATATACGGTTTTGATTGTGTCTAGTCCATCAGACTTCTTCGATTTGAGATTGGAAACAACATGTTTCACATCTTCTATGGTGGATAAGTTGGATCAACAATTTCTGTGTTTAGAGAACTTATTGACTGGCTTAAAAGATTTTTGGTTTCATCATCACTGAGATGTTGGGACACTAAATATTTATTAAAAAAAGTTGTTGCAAGGACATTAGCCTTTTTTGAGTCTTCGTAAACTAAACTTTTGTCATTTTAGATATTAGGAATGTGTCTGTTTTTGTTTTTAATTATTTTGGCAATATACAAAAATGGCTTCGCATTTTTATTTAGTTGCTTAAATTTGTATTACACTTCTTATTGCGAAACCTATGTATTTCCTTAGTTATCTTCTGATTGTAAAGTTTAACTTGAATGCGATATCAGGTAAAACATTTATCATTTTCTTTAAAAACTATAATCCTAAAGCAAATTTTTATATAACTAAATACGGAGGTCAAAGCCTAATTTTAATCCATTATTTCAAGCAAAGATTTTTTAAATTTACCCAATAAATTGT
This sequence comes from Eupeodes corollae, assembly GCF_945859685.1. NCBI lineage: Eukaryota > Metazoa > Arthropoda > Insecta > Diptera > Syrphidae > Eupeodes > Eupeodes corollae. The sequence goes on from NC_079147.1 coordinate 231,054,339, forward strand.
TTTTTTTTTTGTCCCCATGTTATTTCAAAACCAAACCTAATCTATTGATTGCCAAAGGACTTACCAAACAGAGTTACCATTCTACCTTCGTCGTAATCTCTATTTGTATACACTGAGACACAGGTGAAAGGTAAAATAAACTTGAATTTGTCCCCAAGTCTATTACAAAGGCTATTTGAGTTCATTTAGAAGGTTTCTTATAGCGTAAAGCGATTACTGCAATCGAGTCTATTGATATAAAAAGGGAAAAGGCTTTACTTCTTAAATGAGGAGTAGAAGCCAATAATCCCATTGAAGAGAGTCAATGGACTTTTGCACCATCAGAAAAACAAACAAATGCTTCTTTTTCACTCCTTTACAAGAAACCCTTCTATATGTTGGCTCGAAGTTATCGTATTATTTTCGCATTAATTTATATGTAAAAACTTATTGTTTTGAAAGCTCTAATCATTATTTCTAAATTCCCATAGGAAGTGATTGAATGGGTCCGATTTGTCAAATTGAAAATTTTGACATTTCTCAGATAATAATGCATAAAGATGCAGAAAGTACTCTCAAAAACATTCCGTCTGTGTTTTTTTTTTATCATAGCAATTTTTTTTTAACTAGTACCTGTGGCGTGGTGGTCAGTGCTTTGGACTTTCAGCCAGTGGTCTTGGGTGCGATCCCTGCCTATGCCATCTAAAGATTATTTCACAGTTACTTCCTCGAGAGGAATTTACAAATTCCCCAAGAGTAAATCTTGTCATGAAAAGTTTTTTTCTCAAATTAGGCGTTCGGCTTTAAACTGTAGGTCCCCTCCATTCCTATTTATTTTATTTATTTTTTTTCAAACTAAAATGACCTATTTATAGAAAAATTATATCTTAAAATATTTTAAATTCATAAATGTAAGAAAATGAACAAATTTCGTGGTCGATAAAATAGATACAAAGATTAAAACAAATTAAATTAAATGCAAAGCTATTCTGGACTTAAATTTTTTTTTTTTAATATCTGGAAGCCTGGACCTTAGCTTTAATTACAGTGTTACATCTGTTGTACATAGAGACAATAATCAGCGGCATCTGTCAATTAAAATATTGTACACCTCCTGTTGAACCATCCTCCACAGATCGGCTTTATTTTTTGTTAAATTTTTCCCAACCGTGCATTTTAAATCTTCCCCAAAATGGTCTATGGGATTTTAGTCAGGCAATTGCGATAGCTTCTCCAATACACTGATATTTTGGTCTGTAAAATACTTTTGAGCAGATTTGGATGTGTGCTTAGGGTCCTGCTGTAGAACACATTTGAGATTAATGTTCTCGTCCGTATAAGGCAGCATCGTTTCCTTCATGATATTAACATTCATGTTTTGATCCATTCTACCCTCAATCAAATATATTGGTCCATTCCCTAAAGTATGATACTTCTGGCCACCATTCTTGACCGTTTTCTGGATGCATTTAGGACTTAGTTCTTTTAAAGGAAGCCTTCTAACTGCTTGTCCGCCATCACTTCCGAACAATTTTATCTTTGTTTCTTCTATCCACAAAACATTTCTCCACATTTTGCCTCCTTTGGGCCCACCAATCAAAATAATCGTGGGCGATCTTAAACCGCTTTGTTATATTTTTTGTTTCCTTAGAAAGGGTACTATTCTTGCGATCCTTCTGAGCAAGTCTTCCACGAACAGTTCTGGAAGCTATTGGAAGATGAAGTTTGTTTTTATTTTCTTTGAAGACTTTTCAAGGGGTGCTGTGCAGTAATGATCACCACAGTTGTCTTGCAAGTTTTCAAGATGGGGATCAGCTAACGTCAGGTTGAATTGCTAGAGTTTTCTACTCCTTAATAGTAGCAAGCCTTAGCAATGCAATTTGACCATAGATACGGGGTCCCTAATTTCAGTGGTGGTGTGAGCGTCTTACATAATCTGTGCCGAAGAATGAAAGGCTGGGGGACAAACCAGTCGCTAACGAGCTTATTCGGATGCATTGGTAGGGTTCGTCTTATTTTCTGCCGGGGCTGACCTCTTTTTTTTCCAACCTACTCACGGGACCAACATCCAACAAACTTTAACAAAATGGAAGAACTAGACATGACAAACGTAGAACTATCCAAAGACTTGGAGGATGAACTCTTGGCCTCAAGGGACGGAGTCGAAGTCCCCAGCGACGTGTTGCCGGGCCCCAGCTCTGCAGCTAAATAATTAAAAACTGAAGGTAATCCAAATTAATCCGAAGCACTCTAAGTGTGCTTCAGATGATCTGAGAGTTTTCCTTAGGGAGGAGAACTTCGACATTGGCGTTATCCAAGAACCGTGGATAAACGGCTTCAAGGTGCGAGGCCTCTAAGACAAACAATACGATCTCTTTTATTAAACCGCAGATCAAGACCAAGGTAATCCCAGAACTTGTATTTTAGCTAAAAAACGTTTAAAATGTTTTTTATGTCCAAATTTTAGCACTCCCGATCTGACAGTTGTCAGATTTGAAGATAAGAATACACAGGGTTTGCTCTTGGCCTCTTTTTACTCTGTCCATAATGCACTATCACCGAAGCTAAAATCAAAAAAGACAAACCTTCTGATCGGAGTCGACAAGCAAGCCCTGTCATCAGCCGAAAGACAAGGCTGGAGAGAATACTGTCAATCAATCGAAGACATAAAGGACTTCGCAAGGCTCAGCAAAGTTTTATCGAAGGAACATTGTAATTCTTCACATCTAAGAAAACCTGATGGAACCTGGACAGCCTCTCCAGCCGAATCTCTTGAGCTATTGATGAAGACGCACTTTCCGGGTTGCGAGAGTGATAACTCCGAGCTGCTTGAAACCACAGAGCTAAACGTAGCTCATGTGGAGCAAGTCAGTTCTGTTTTAACCAGAAAAAATATTTTGTGGGCTATCAATACTTCTTCTCCATATAAATTTTCAGGCATGGATGGCATACTGCCAGTTATGGATGCCTCCTTATCAAACATGTGCCCATGTCGTGGAGACATGTCAAAGTAGTTTTTATCAGGAAAGTGGGTAGGCGAATCCGCGAAGGATTTCAGACCAATAAGCTTAACATTTTTTTTGCTTAAAACCTTGGAGCGCATTCTTGATTCCCATATTAGAGAAATCCTAGTTAGACGACCTCTCGAAAACTCTCAGCATGCTTATCTTAAGGGCAAATCTACGGAGTCTGCCCTCCATGAGGTAGTGCGTGCCGCAGAACAAACAATCTATTATAAAGAATTTACTCTTGCCACCTTCCTAGACATAGAAGGTGCTCTTAACAACATCCTTACCGAATCCATAGAAGAATCGCTCGTTAAAAAATCGTCTTTTTTATAAAAAATAAAATCCCAAAAAAAAACATTAATAAAAGTTGGTAAAAATTGATTTTCGACTCAAATATCTTTTCAAAAATTGGAGATTTTTGCGTTAACTAATTGTTTCTTATATACTGTTTTGAAAACTGGGTAAAATTTTTAGAAAAGTTGATTTCAAATTAAATATCTTTTTAAAAATTTGGGATAAGTTCTTCAAAACAATTTTATTTTATAAAAATTATTGTTTTCAACATGCGATTAAATTTTGCCAAAAATTGAATAGACAATTTTCTGTACCTAAAAAAAACAATTACTAAAACTAAGTAAAAATTTACTTTCGACTCAAATATCTTTTCAAAAATTAAAAATATTGGCCTCAAAATAATTTTATCTCACAAAAAAATATTGTTTTCGACATTAAATATATTACATATTTATAAAAATCCAACAGTTCGTTTTTTCATAAAAACATAAAATCTTAAAAAAAAATTGTAAGCAAAATTGGTAAATATTGATGTTGGGTTTTCAATATTTCGGCAACAATAGAAGTTATTGACTTCAAATGAATTTCATTCATCCAATATGTATTTGTTTAAATAAGAAATAATTTTAAAAAATGTTGAAAATTGGTTTTCGACTTAAAATCCCGTAACAAAAAATAGACCATTTCATCTGCAAAATATTGTTGGTTGTTTTTAAGTTTCTAAAAATAATTCAACTTACAATTTTTCAACAAAACACGAAAACCTAAAAATTTATTAGCAAGACAAACCAATAGGCAGGATGGGAAGTTATCAGTGTGTGTCGCATCCCAGTCTCATTTTAAAGTTAAATTTAAGACTGTAAGTTATTTAATATTTCTAAGGATATTTGGTCAAGTATAACAAATTGCTTTTCAAGACTACACACTTCAGCCATACATTTAAGCCACACCTTGAAAAATGATAGCTTGTGGAATTTATGCAACACAGGTAAATCAAAAAGACACAAATCTCAAAACGAATAAATTTATAAATTAAGTTTTTCGCGGCGACACTTTTTCTCTTCTTCAATATCGTTTTAATTGCATTTCTCATTTTTTTATAGCGTCTTTTATAAAAATAAATTATCTCATCTTCTTTCTCTCTTTTTTGTAGTGAAATGTCTTAATTAGCACTTAAACTTTAATCAGAAAGAAATTAAAAACGAATAAATCCGAATATATAAACACATTAAATCACGATCCTCGCGCACATAGAACCGAACTTATATAAAAGAGGTGCCTCTGCAAGGATCTTATAGAAAATATATATATGTATCTCCCACCCATTCAACCCTTCAAGTTTTTCATTACATCCAAAATTGTAATTTCCTTCTTTTTACTTTCTTTGCATTTCTCTTAATGCTGCTGTTTCTTAGTGTTTGTTTTTCTACTGATGGGCAGCAAGGATATTAAGCGAAAGGAAAACACAAACATCCCACAACAACTATAAGAAGCTTTGAAAAAGGAAAAATATATTATAAAGTATACTCGTAGGTATACACGTTAATGAAAACCCCGTCGCTGGCTCTGCTGCCGTTATTCTCTTTTTAAACATCATTATCATCATCATCAACATCAGGACTCATCCCCCAGGGCTAGTTGCGTCTTAGAACAAAAAGCGGGAGTTTTTCTTAAGTTTTTGTGTTTATTTTTCCATAGTGCTGATGCTGATGCTGGTATTAAGATAAAACTTTGCATCCTTCCCTTAAGCCATTTCACATAACACAGGGTAATAGCGTCGTCGTTAATGAAGCCGCTAGTTTAAGTACGTATAAAATGGTGAGGGAGGTGGTGAGGCCGAACACAACACAACACCAAAACAATAACTGTAACTGTATATGAGCCACTCAAGTGGACACAACGCGCATTAATGATGCACATGCACAGAACAGCACAGCGCAGACCACCCTCTATCCTGCGACGACATTGCTGCTTCCAAACAATGTCCTAATTCTTTCAACCTCAAATAAGCCGAGGACAAGGTAATACAGAACCTTTTTCCCTCTGCCTAAAACAAATGTTATTCCAAAGTGTATATATTTTGTGTTACTTTAGAAGGCCATCGCAATCTCCATATTCCCTTGTTGCTAAAGGTCCTTTGGCAGAAGCTTCAAGCAAGGTTATTATACTTTCAAACTCCAGCTTCTTCTCCTAACATTTTCAAAATATAATTAAATCCTTAAAGAGGGATATCACTTTAATTAACTGCGCTGCATTCTGAAAGTGAAGTTTTTGCAATTGTATTTTATCCTTTTTAAGGACTCGCTGAAAATTTATATTCCCGTGTTTAAAAAACGACCACCAACTCCGGTGAGTCGCTACGATGATGTAGCTCTACACTGTCTGACTGAAAGTTCTCCGGTTTTTGCATTTAATCCTCTTTTCGCCTCCAGGAAGTTGGTATTTAATACCTGTCATCACAGAATCAGCAGTTGTGCATAAGGCTTAAGCAAGGTTTTCTGTGCACATATTTGTGAATATAATTTTCCTGGAAAAAGCCCAATCAAAGACATATCAAATCACAGTTTAAAGAGTGTGAGGTGTGGACAGAAATGATTCGGACATCGACCGACGCGACGGACGGAGGGAAACAAATCTAATTAAGGTTATTTGAGTGGTTTGAGTGTTTTCCTGATGTTTGTAGCTTGTATTTCAGGTGTTTGTCTTTCTGGTGGTGGCAAGTCTGTTGACTCTCTTTAATGGGATTATTGGATTCTACTCCTCATTATTTAAGAACGAAATCCTTTTGCCTTTTTTTTATCAATAGAATCGATTCCAGTAATCGCTATACGCTATAAGAAACCTTATAAATGAACTCAAATATAGCCTTTGTAATAGACCTGGAGACAAATTCAAGTTTGTATTCCATTTTACCTGTGTCTTCTTAAAGTGTATACATATAGAGATTATGTCGAGAAGGCAGGAAGACAACTCTGTTTGGTATAAGGCCCTTTGACTATTAACAGATTAGGTTTGGTTTTCAAATGACCTAGGGGCAGAAGTTCAATTTATTGGGTAATATAACAGGTTTGAATGTAAACTTTGAGCTCTATACATTATTTTAATAACGGACAAATATTTTAGGATTAACGTTTTTTGAATGAAAATGATGAATTTTCTAAGAAATGAACAGCTGAAAAAAATGGACAATATTTTTGTATGATCTGATTTTTTATTTAAAGAGTGGGATGATGGAAACTGCTCTGAACTCTAGGACAAGCTCCAAAATGGGTGAATGGTATGAAATTAATAGAAACCACTTGTGGAGGTAGTCCTATAGTTGCCATCGCTCGGGAAATATTGTTTGCTTCAGCTAAAGCTTTAAAATATTGTCTTAATGAGGGTCGGATAAGGGAAACTGCATTGAATGCTACTGAAATGGTCTTGAAAGCGCTGATTATGAGGTATTAAAATAAAGGAAATCAACAGTACAAATTTTTGGCTTAGTTTCAAAGGTTGACAGCTCTCACGAAATATTCGTTTTGGTTAAACTTGAAAAAAAGGTTCCATTTTGATCTAAAAAAGAGGCTGGGATGCGACCCACACTGATAACTTCCCACCCTGTCTGTCGATTTGTCTTGCTTGAAAGTTTGTAGGTTTTCGTGTTGGGTTAAAAAAGTTGTTAGTTGAATTATTTTTAAAAATTTTAAAATTACCAACAATATTTTTCATATAAAGAAATAGTTAAGTTTGAAAAACTAGTTTTGTTAAATAGATTTTAAGTAGAAAACAAATTTTTATATTGAAGACAATATTTTTTTGTTACGTTTTTATTTTTTGTAAAACAAACTGTCAATTTGATTTTTCTTAAAATTTTTAAGAATGTTGAAAATAATATTTCTTAAGTTTAGCTGGAAGCCATAATCTCAAGTTTTTGAAAAGATATTTGAGTCAAAATTCAATTTTTACCAAATTTGAGTAATATTTTTTAGGTTTTTATTTTTTATAAAAAAAACTGTCGATCCGATTTTTTTCAAAACCTGACCAGATGTTTAAAACATTAATTTTCGTTGCACAAAATTGTTTTGGAGATAAAATCATTTTTAATTCGTAAAGTTTTCAAGGTGACAACATTTTTGTGTTCAGTTTTTTTTGATTTATAACAAAAATCGTTAATTGATTTTTTTTCCAAAAAATACTGGTTTGGTATTACGTTACAATAGATTCAAGACTCTAGCACTATTGGTTCGGAAGATAAATAGGGTTAACCAAAATGTTTACCCTTTTTACGGACGGACATACGAACGTACGTACACACTCGCGCACTCTAGGGACCTTGAAACGTCGAGAAATGTCAAAATTTCTAGTTCGACAAATCGGACACATTACAACAACTTCCCATGGGAAGTATACAGTGCCTTTCGAAAAAAGTTGGTCACACTTTTTTTGATTTTTTTTCGAATTTTGTCAGATGAGGCTTTCTTTTATTATGCGGTTCAAATTGTCTTATGATACAATAAGAATTTTGAGATTTTTTAAAGACGGTCACGAAAGCAAAAAGCGATTATGAGATAGGTTTTATATGTGGGTGCAGGTATTGTGTTTCAGGCCCGGTAAGTAGTTTTTTTTTAATTCAGCAACTGATTCTGGGCTCTTCTTCACAACCTGAAGTTTCATTATAGGCCAAATATTCTCAAATGGTTTGAGATCTGGACAGTTGGGGGGAGGTCAACTTAGTACATCGATATTATCTTCTTCATAGTACTTTTTAACCTTAGAAATTTAAACAAAATAAAAGTATTATTTTTAGTCATAAAAGTCTTAGCTTTTTATAAATCTTGATATTAGTCTGTCATGATAAGGAGCATTGTCCTGTTGAAGAATAAAACTGCAAATGTCCCCAAAAAGCTTTAGCACCGTGATCTCCAATGCGTTTTCCAGGACTCGAAGATAAACTTTTGCATTGACTGCTGCAACTTGCTTAAGCCGCTTGGATAGTATTGAAAGTAGAGCATTTAAATTGATAGATAATTATATCATCATAAGGTCATTTACTTTGCTTGAACATCGTCGCAAGGTTTTTTGTCTGACCATTTTCTACTGTTATTTTAACGGTTTATGCTCTACTGAAATAGCCAGCTGCATTCCTCCACTTAAACAGTTCAACCGCATTACTCTCACTTCTAGGAATGCTCATAAGTATACCCTTGACAAATACAGAGATTCGTTCCTTATCCGTACTGGGCGAATGTGGAATGCCTTACTACACTCTGTTTTTCCTAGTCATTGCAATATTCAGGAATTAAAAATCAATGTGCACAGACAACTCCTTTCAAACCAACGATCCTCTTGCTGTTGCTCACACTGTGTATGCATAAACAGGGTAGTAATATCCCCATGAGGGTTTGCTTATTATAAAAAAAATGGACATTTGATTCTAGAAAGCTCATTCTACCTTTTTTATCTCCAGAGAAGCATCCCCACACCATCAGACCTTCAGTTTTGAGGGGTATCCGCAAAATGCAATCAGAGCTTCGTCTTTCTTTTGGTTTTCTTCGATCCTCCCATCCCCAACATGGAGCTTGAATTTTGATTTGTCTGAAAAGATGTCATTGTTCCACAGGTCTTGAGTTCAATTAAGGTGTTCCTAAGCGTAGAGCAATCGTTTTTCTTTGACTCTTTTTGAAAAATCAGCCTTCAGTACCGGATTGAGTGCTCTACGTCCAGCTTTCACGAGCATTTTTCTCATTGAGCTTGACGAAATTACTTTGCCTGTAGCTCGAACAAGATCGTAATTAAGGTTCACCAAAGTCCTGAACCGATGATAACGACTGTACAACACCAATAAACGATCTTTCACTTGGGTCGTCTTTTTTGGCCTCTCTTTGCCTTTTTTCCTGCAAGTAGTACCGGTTTCACAATATTTTTTTAAATTCCATGTCACAGTTTATTGAGCAATATTCAGTCTCTAAGAAATTGCACGTGTTGTGAAATTGAGACGTGACAGAAAAAAAAATATTTGCTTTGTGTTCGGAACTGATGCAGCTCTTATTGATAATAACATAAACTTTTATACAGTGTTTGAAGGCAATGTTGCTACCGAGTCAAAAAAAAAAAACCCGTAGCGTTCCTAAAGTCTAAGGATTGATCTGGAAAATGGTAATAAAATGTTTTACCAAAACTTTTGGAACAGGACTGTATTAAAGAAGAATTCAATTCAAATTTTCCCAAAAGCTAAAATTGTTCCTTGAGTTTCAATTTTGTCAGCTGTGAAGTTGCTTTACAACGATTTTAAATTCATTTAGTTTTTGAAGTGATGTAGAACAATTTTAGTTTGTTGAAACGGGTGTCCATCCAATTTTAGTAATGGCGTAGGTTTTAATCGCCAAATGTCAAAAGATGACACCTTTAAAATGACAGCTGTTAGAATAGTGCACTATTAAAAATGCGAAGTGCTCTTGAAAACCCCTTTTTTGTGAATCTGACCTTTTTAAGAGTCGACTGGCGGAAACGGCACCGGAATATTGAAATGCGATTTAAAACGGGTGAGAAGGTTTTCAATGTTTCTTTAACTTTTCTGTTCGAAAAAGTTTGCAAAACTCTGGTTTTTAAGATATCATACTTTCACTACAATTGAAGAAATCAGGAAGCTTTTTTAATTTTGTCACCAAAATAAGATGCATATTGAAGGTTAGGTTGGAGTGGCTGTCCAGATGTCATTGACGCACCTAGACCTCAAGGGTCCATTGTAATACCGCTAAAAATGTTACTCACGGGAGAGTAATAAATTTAAACAAACCATTTTGTACTTTTATTGAAGTTAGAGAGACATTTTGTGTCAATCGTTGCCTGGTATTGGTATTATCAAAGAAGGGATTACCGAGAAAGTTATTCTTTCTTATGGAGAGTGCTGGACATGTACATAGATGCAGCTTCTACAGAAGTCATTTGTGTAGACCCTTAGCCTCAGAGCATGTCTTTCTATGAGGCAGTTTCCTGTTATCACTCCAATTGTAGAGTTTATACTTTGTCTGCTCAGGGATATCAAGCCTTTTGACCGTTTTTAGTCTACGCTTGGCCATATTTGCTTGGTTGCTAGGCAGGTGGTACTTTGTTACGATCTAGCATTTGTTGTTTCTAGAGCATATTGCTTGAGAAGATATTTGCATGTAGCAAGTGGTGTTCCTATGTTATGTTTTTGTCTAACATTAGGCAGAAGTGTTCCGTTTTGGCGAGCAAATCGGCTTTACAATTTCCCGGAAGGTCCTGTTTCCCGTCACCCAAATGAGGTAAATATTAAACTGTTCCGTCATCTCATTCAGAGATGATCCACGTGGACTATTTGAGAGTTTGTGGAGACAGACGAAAGAGATTTAAGAGCGGCTTGGCTGTCCGAGAAGATTCGTATATCCTTGCAAGATATAACTTTTTCTTTGAGCCAGAATAGTGCTTCTTTAATCGCCATTACTTCTGCCTGGAAAACACTGCATTGATTGGGAAGTCTGTATGATAGAATGAGATTCAGTTGTTCCGAAAAGATACCACTTCCAACTCCGTGATGGGTCTTTGAACCGTCTGTATAGAAGTGTACCGCATCGTCTTCCAGGGGTCTCTCTTCTTCCCAGGAGGATCTTGAAGGAATGGACACATGGAAGCTTTTACGTAATACCATTTTTGGAGTGGTATAGTCTAAGCGATGTGAAATAGATCTGAAATTGTCTAGAATAGTAGTATGTCCAGTATTGTTACTGGTCCATTGAGAGGTGGCTCTAAGCCTCACACATGAGTTGGCTGCCACCATTTTGAAAAAGATGTCAAGAGGTGTTTGGTTTAAAAGCACTTCCAGTGCTGCTATTGGTGTTGAGCGAAGTGCTCCTGTGATGCACATACCTGCTGACCGCTGGACTTTGATGAGCTTATTTAGATTTACCATCTGGTCCAGTGCGGTCCACCATACGACAACCCAATAAATGAGTATCGGTCTGATTACCAAACTTTATAGCCAGTGGTTATTTTCGGGGAGAAGCCCCATTTTGATTCTATATCCTTTTTACAAGTAAAAAGCGCGTAGCATTTTCTACTCTTTCGTCAATATTCGCCATCCAATTTAGTTTTTTGTCTAAAATGAGGCCCAAATATTTAGCTTGGTCAGAAAAACTTAATGGTATTCCTTTAATCTTGGGTGGGCTAATCTGAGAAATTTTATATCTTCTCGAAAAGAGTATTAATTCTGTTTTATGTGGATTGACGTCCAATAAACATTGCTTAGCCCATTTTGTTAGCCTATTTAAGGCATTTTGTAGGAGTTCCGAGAGAACTTGGGGGTGCTTCCCAGATACAGATATTGCAACGTCGTCAGCATAGGCAATCCCCCTGAAACCCTCTGCTTCCAATTATATAAGTAGGTCGTTTACTACCATGTTCCATAAAAGAGGTGAAAGGACCCCACCTTTGGGGGTGTCTCGATTCACCGATCTGGTGGTAGTAAAACTTCTCATGCTAGAAGTTATTGTCCTGTTTTGAGCATGAGACTTATAAGATCTATGAGTGATTTATATTACATTGAAAGTTATTAAACAAATTTGTGAAACTCTGAGCTTAGGTTCTTGACTATAGAATATTAGAAAATTTCATATGGACGATATGGGCTTGTTTTTAGTCAAGTTCGCAGTTTGTGTTTTCCGATTTCGTTTGAATTTTAAAAAAATACCTGTTGTATAATATAATCTTATTGTAAGATTTGAGCCAAGATGCATTGTTTGTTCCAATCAAATGACAAATTATGGTATCGCAGTAGCATCTCCTAATACTCGTAAATATTCTAAAAAGTACCCGTAATGAAAAAGGATTTTTTAAAAAGAAAATCAAGCAAATTTGCAATAACACTATTTCAATTCTGTGAAAGTTTAAATAAACGACTCGGTAATAAAATAACAAAACATAAATTGCAATCTTTCCTGTCTTCTCTAAGACAAACTTTATTTGAGCCAATTCACCTAATTCTACTCTAGAAAACAGTTAAAATCACAAACATCAATTTATTATTTCATTGCGTATACGCCCAAGTGTGCCTTTTCTCTTGCATTGCGAATTTATTTTTAACATCCTGGAGGAAAAATACTTACCGAAGAACAAACAGTAATTAAAATAAACATTTGATCTTTCCTAACCCTCATTGCCACACCATATCCTTCCTAATACTATATAGGTACAGTTGTTATTGCCATTAGTTTTTATGTTTCTTATTGAATTGTTCTCGCCTCTCCTGTTTATTGCCCTTAACTTTTCTATCTTAATTATTCACTCAAGACACTGCTGAAACTGATATACAAACAAAAATAAACAGAAATCACACTTCATCCTACCCTTATAGCTATTTGACTTCTAGTGAATTTATTTCTTCTTATATTATATAAAGGATATTCTATCTTGTGTATAGTGAACTTGAACAGTTGCTTTTTCCTTGCCGAAAATGTGTAAGAAGATCCCTCTCTGATTTGACCCTTTGTTTTGTTGGAAATAAAAACATTCATTGGTCTAATTAGGTTATTTATTTGTGTAGTTGCTTGAAAAGAGGTTCGAACATAGACAGAAGAAAGCGCCTCAGATAATTAGGTTTATTTTTATTGACATCATCATCGTGTTCTTTTTGTAGAAGAATGGACTAGAGACGCGACGCAAGAGGCTGAACAAAAGTTTAAGTACTTATTTCCCGACAATTAATGAATTTTGATCCTTTCTATTTTAGGCAAAAAAAGGAAGCCATTTTAGAAGGAATTGCTTATATCTGGCCAAGAGTGTTGACGAACAAAATTGATATCTAATAAAAGGTGACATTGAGTTTTTTATGTTGGTGCAATGTTCTCAAAATATTTCATGGGAAATCTGAGATATTTGAGATTGAACTTAAGTTGTAAACAGACAATTTATTGTTTTCTTGTAATAAATGGTAAAATCCTGCCAGATGAAATAGGTAAGAAAGTAATTGAATTGAAGGTTTTTTCTTAGCGTTAAAATTCATGCTCAATTATTTATATCTGTAATAAGGATTTTGGGATTTTAAGGTTTAAGTTCTTGGAAGCAGTATCTGCTTTTCTCTGTAAGCCAATACCATTCAAATCATACTTGTTGTTGTTTAAATTGATACATAAGTAAATCAAGTTTTGAAATGAATGCGCTTGTATTTAAGTATTTTTTAAAATTCAACTTATTATTCAAATAGACTTAAAAAGGTGTAAATCATAGGGTTAAAACATGAATTTTCCATAAACTTAAAATGTCATTCTATACGAAATTCATTAAATTAAAAAAAAAAGTATACGCTTTGCGTTTTTAGAATACTTACTTAATTACTTAAGGTGGCGCTACACTCCTGAGTAAACTAGGGTCTCACCCAACAATAACTTCTCCATCTAGATCAATCTCTAGCTAGATGTCTCCAGTTTCACGGTCCAAGTTGGGTGAGGTCACTTAACACTTGTTCGCGCCACCTGATCCGCGGTCTTCCTCTACTGCACTGTCCTCTAGGTGTGGATTTGAAATCTCTAGGGGCATGCTTTCATCCGACTATATCTTACATATAAGTTAATGGCAATCTTTACTTCGTCTAAGTCGGGGAGACGGGAGTTTTTGCTTACGTGCGTCGTCTATGTAAAATGAATCATCCTGCCTGGCAGCGGGATTTGGTTCGTCGTTTCCGTTATACTTTTGTCTTTGCAGCTTTCGGTTCTAGGTTTATGTACTTGTGAATTTCGTTTAACCTGTTCATAAAACTTTCGAACTTCATTCCTTCTTTTGAACCTCTCAACATCTTCGACCACACGTTTCTCATTCTCTATCTTTTTTCTTCTAAGAAGTCGGTATTCCTCTCGTCTCTTCTGCTCATAGAGCTCGTGAGCATCTCTCTTCATTCTATACAGCGCCGCCGTATGCGTGCCTGTTGTTTAGCTGCATTTGTCTGACGACATTTCTTATCAAACCAGGGGTCCCTTGTTGGTGGTTGCTTGAAACCCAACACGTCAGAGGCGGCTTCTCTGGTTACATCTTGGCAATGTTGTTGATTCTCGATAAATTGTGTTGGCGGCAGAGAACTTCGAAAGAGTTTACCCATATTTTGTGATTGTACCCACTTGATGCTGTATCTTCTCCCAGCATTTCCCTTTTTTGTCTTGGGCCTGGAAACCCGAAGTGCTACCTAGGCTACAAAGAGGTCGATGTTAGCTCCTCGGAAAGTTCGGACATCCATATGATGCTGGAAGCGTGTCTAGTGACGATCGTAATATGTTCAATCTGGTTGACGGTATATTGATCTGGAGAACTCCAAGTTCCTTTGTGGGTATTGAGGTGTGGAAAACGCGTACTGGCTACTATGAAGTTTCTCCCCGCAGCAAAATCGACGAGCCTGAAAAGTTGACATAAGCGTTCTCGTGCAGGCTGTCATGAGGCACTCCTTGATGCACTTATAGCTCAAGACTTGTTGCCTAAGTCTGGCTCGAATGACAAAACTGCATCCAAATAACAGTCACCATAGTAAATATCGCAGTTTTTCATCCCCATTTTTTCGGGCCCTTCCCATCACATTTCTTGGATGGCGGTGATGGCTGCCGCTCATTCTTCAGCCTAACATTTCACGTGCATATCCAAAGTTCGATATTCTTAAAACGTTTTGCGTGGGTTGTCAACAGTAAAACCGTCCGTATCCAAAGCTTGGTGATGTTTCGCAACTGGGTTTTCTGTATGTGGTCACGAAGTCATCTTGACGCTCAACCTTCAACCTTCAACCTGAATAACCAGATCCCTACTTTACCTCCAGAGGCGATATCCGGCATAACCGCTCTTACAACCCTGGACTTCGAATATGTCATAGTAGCACTATAAAGTGTTAACTTAGTAGTTCAACCTAACTGGAACTGGGGATGCTACCCTTAATTCCAACTTGGGAATTCCTCCTCTACCGACTGGATGAACGAAGAGGTACCTTAGTGTAAACACCTCTCATCCTTCCTCTCTCGTTTGCAACCCTCAACAAATTTTTACTAGGGCTGGAACCCAATCTTCATTTGAGGTACTAATGGGTTTTGAGAAAAACCTGTGTAAGCTTGTGTCTACCATTTGAGATAGATAGTTCCTGTTCAATATTTCTCTAAAAACAAGCAAACTTCCGAGCATGTTAAAGAAGTCATTTCTAACACCAATTTTCAAGAAATTAATGCTATCGGGGGAAAACCATCGGGACCGGCTGATAAGTCATCATTCAACGCGGATAAAAGATCAAGGACCTTACCCTATAGCACAGCTATGTGACTCTAGCTAGTTTGCTAAAAGGAGTGAAGATTATAAAAATATACTTCACCAACTTCTTCAAGGCTGGTTACAAATGACTCACGGAAATTTGTGGCGAAAGCGTTACAGATATCAACAGTTTTATCTAATAAAAAGTTCCTGTAAGTGAAGTTAACTGGAAAGCTAACTGATTTTTTCTTTAAGTATACATGTTTCCGAAATTTGTAGTATTCTCTTTCAGAGAGGTGCCGATATCAGTAACTTAAATAGCAAATACAAAATTATAAAAAGACTTAAATTCGTTAAAAAGTTCAACACAAAAAGAAAAGTTGATTGGAGACTGAGTTTTAAGATAAGTTTTCAATGCCTTATTTCTTTTGTTACGCAGTAAACGAAATTCGTTTGTGTACCAAGGATGGCTAAAGTTTGTATTTTTTGATTTCTTTAAAGGAACATTTTTTTCTAAACAATTATTATTAAGGATCCTATTAACACTTCAAACTTCTTCGTCAATATTAGAAAATGCTAAGGTATCAGCAATTTCAGAAATGGTAAAATCTTCAGACAACAATTGGAAATTCGCTCTTCTGAAGTCAAAATCATATAAGCAATCAAAGGAATTACTGTGTTCAGTAAGGTGATTACTTAAGTCAAGAAAAAGATATTTATCAATATAAGTAATTCCTGATCTAGATTCTAGATCAATAGTACTAATAGCGTCAGAAGAATATATTAAGAATATAATTAATACAGCTTGTTTGCTGTAAGTCAGTAGGAAGGATTTTATTGAGAGGATATAGTTCCAATTGTGAAGAAGAAAGAGAGGCTTCAAGGAAGGTTTCGTTTTCGGATCGAATCTAGTCAATGTGTGGTAAATCACCTAGACGTAAAATATTGGTGTCAGAGCAGGACAAAGTGATAAGAAACTCTAATGCCAAGGAGAGTTCGCTATAAACAGACTCTTAATTTTTTGAAGGAGTTCAAACCGAAACGGTACAGAAGACGCTTTTCTGCTTTGAGAACACCTCCCCCTAAATCCCTTGCATTACCAACATGACGATCATTTCTGAAAACTTTGAACTCTTGACTGAAAAGTTCTGTGTAGGAAAAGCTTGAATTAAGCCAAGTATCTGTTAAAACGAATACGTCGTGTGTTAATGATTGGGAGTTAAGAAAAAGGTCAGCGGTCTTACTATTATGTTCCTCTACGGTTTGGTAAAAGAGGGCAAGCCTGTTAGGCTTTTTAACTTGGTTTTCAAAGAAACACCTCGTTTTTGACTTCGCATAAATTCTTTGACCAAAGTCTCTACGGTCCATATATTTGTATTGCTAATGGAATCGAAGGACGTAGGATTCGTTACTATTTTGATAGAGGAAACAAAGTTTTTTAGTTTACTGATCTTAGTACACCTAATGGATGAGCTACAAGGTATGCTCTTTTGGCGTGGGTCTCGACGAGATATAAAATTTATTTTTGGTTTCAATACAGCTTTTATATGGATGGAATTGTTTCTTATTGTTCCAGTAACGGAACAATAATGGAAGCTGAATTTGAGTCAGAAATTTGAGGTATATGGGGAGTTCCGGTGGGATCTGTAAGTATTTGGGTGATATTGACATTTGTTCTTTTTGATGGGGTTGGTAGAATTTCTAGCAAGGCTTTCAATTTTTGCATCATAACTATTTGACTAACCACATTGAGTACTTCAACTTATAACAAACAGCCATGTCTTCAATCAATGTTAGAAAGTTTAAAGAATTGTGTTTGTTCCAAAATACATTGTGTGTATTTTGAAAGTGTTATAAAATTGTCAGATTTCAAAAGTAAAAGCAATAAACACGTCGAAAATTGACTGAATAACAAATCTTTGTCTTCAACACACCACTGTTAGTAAAGCTTCTAAACAATATAATTTTTTGTTTCATTTGTTCCAATTTTTGTTGTCCTGACCTGATGTCCTTTCAGACATTTTAAAAACAAAACAAAATTATAATATTTGCCTTTTAAAAACAAAAACATGTGCATACTGCATATGTATGTACATATATGTATGTACAATCTAAAAGCCTTTGTTTGTTTTTCATTCTAAACACAACAAACTGAATGCACCCTAGAGTGAATTAAAATCGCATTTCCATTCCATTTGATTTAACGACGACTCGACGATGATGATGCAAAGTGCTAATTGGATGCAGAAACAGAAGCAGAAACAACAGCTAGCAGGACTAAACTCACAAAGCTCTTTCACTTCAGGGATAATAATTGGCATGACAGTGTGCATTGATGTGTCACGTAGCGTAGTTAGTTTAGTTAGGGTGTTGTTGTTGTTGCTGTTGCTGGGTCATTCTCATCATTCAAACAACATACATAAATTTGTATGATGATTGTATTTAGCTTGTATGCGCTTACGAAATTATAACAAAACAAAACTTAAATGAAATGAAATGAAACAATTTTCTTAACAAATACCATAGTACCGTACAAATGAATGTCCTTTGTTATATTGGGTTTGTATTGTACTAATTTTTGTCCGTTTTATTTTCTTTTCTTTTCTCTGCAGGATAATGAATGAATAACGAGAGATATTTGATCTTTATACAAAACCATACAACCCCACAATTAGTCAACTAATCAAAGACAATCGTTCCATGTCAGGACCTCGCTCGGCTCTATAAACTGCTGCATTCATACGTAAATCTTTTGTCCGCCTTGGACCACTGTGGTGTGTTGTGGTGTGGAGGTGGAGGCAGTAACAGTGGATGACAATCGCAAACAAATGAAATTGAATCTTTTACTATTTCTGTTCGGTTTATTCCCGCCTTTCTTTGTGTCGAAACAACAACTCCAACAAAAGTCCTTTATGGTTTCGTAATCCTATTCGTAGGTAGTGTTGCCTTTATTTGTGTTTTTGTTTACATTTCGTGAGAGTGTGTTAAATTTGTGTGTCTCAGTGAGTGTGCCTCTATTTTGCTGGCGCATCGAGCAAACGATATCTAAATGAGTGAACGACACTCGTCCAATTTAAAATGTCGGACGTTGAACAGATTTCCGGCAAAAATGAAATCAAAATCGCGACTGGCCCTAACAAAACATCGGTGAAGCTTCATTCGTTGCCAATACAACACCATCATCACCCACATGCCCAAAAACATCCCCATCACTCCCATCCGCACTCCATCCATCCAAGCCATCAAGAACACTATCTGAAGCCGACTCCACAACATCAACATCAACAGCAACAGCAACACCACCAGCAACAAGAGCAATATCGTGAGAAAAATCAACATCAACAACTCTCATCTACTTTGACAATAGAAGAAGGAACCGGGTCTATCGACCAAACCGAAATAGGACACTCGCCAACTCGGGGACTCGGTTGCTTTAGTAAAGTATTGAAGGTGTTGTTTTCGACACCGGGTCTAGTGGTGCTCGTTGTTGTTTACTCAGTGATGGGTGCTTTAATTTTCCCACTGCTCGAGGCGCCACAGGATATTATGAAGAATGTGGCCATCGCCAAGAGTCGGGAGGATTGTTTGAAAGAGCTCTGGATAATAACAGGTAAGTGTTTTGTTTAATTTGAATCGTAATACAAAGTAAAAGGAGATATGATGAAAGTTATTTGAGCAATAAAAGCCTTTGTTATAGAATATATAAATGCGCTGTCTATTAAAAGTTAGCGTTTTAGGACACAGAGTATACCGTTACATTAGATAATTAGAATTTGACAAATTTGTTTGATAAATGATGATACGTAAGATCAAAGAAATATTTGAGCAAGAGAACTGTTGCTCGGTAGTATTTACTGAAATTCAATATTCAGTATTTGAATAAGTTTTATAAAATTATAACGTTTTTTAAAGAATTATTCAAAATACGAGTATATTGCGATTAGTTTGTTTGCTTACCGTGACTTTATTAAATTTTTGTTAAATGGTACTTATAGGAATTTTCCATTGGGTAAATTTTGGCTTTTATTAACTTCCCATAGGAAGTTATTGTAATGGGTCCGATTTGTCAATTTTGACATTTCTCGACGTTTCAAGGCCAATAGAGTCGAAATAAAAGATTTTTAGAAAGATGTCTGTGCGTGCGTGTGTACGTACGTTTGAACGTCCGTACGTCCGTACGTTCGCGACGTTTTTTTCGTCCTCCATAGCTCAAGAACCAGAAGAGATATCGACTTCAAATAAATTTTGTTATACAGATAATACGGCAGAAAGATGCAGAAAGGGCTCTCAAGAAAATTGCGTGGGTGGTTTTTTTACCATAGCAGTTTAAAAAAAAGGTGAACATTTTGGTTAACCCTAAATATCTTACGAACCAAAAACGCTAAAGACTTGAATTAAATTTTATATAATAAATTGTAACGTGATCTCAAAGAAGTATATTTTTTGAAAAAAATCTATATAACGGTTTTTTTATAAATCAAAAAAAAAACTGAAAACAAAAATTTGTCACCTCCAAAATTTAACGACTAAAATATAATTTCATCTCCAAAACAATTTTGAGCAACGGAGAACAATGTTTTTGAAATCTGATAAAATTTTGAGAAAAATCGAATTCACAGTTTTTTTTTATAAAAAAATAAAAATCTAAAAAAAACATTACTCAAAGTTGGTAAAAATTGAATATCGATTCAAATATCTTTTCAAAAACTTGAAATTTAGGCTTAAAACTTATTTTATCTTATAAGAAATATTGTTTTTAACATTCGATAAAATTTTCAAAAAAAACGAATTGACAGTTTTTTTACAAAAAATAAAAACCTAAAAAAAAAATAATAAAAGTTGGTAAAAATTCATTTTCGACTCAAATATCTTTTCAAAACTTTGAGATATTGGCTTTAATTCACTTTTATCTTTCAAAAACTATTGTTTTCAACGTGCAGTAAGATATTGAAAAAAATCGAATTGATAGTTTTTTTACAAAAAATTAAAAACCGAAAAAAAATAACAAAAGTTGGTAAAAATTGAATATCGACTCAAATATATTTTCAAAACTTTGAGATATTAGCTTTAATTTACTTTTATCTTTCAAAAACTATTGTTGTCAACATTCAGTAAAATTTTGAATAAAATCGAATTGACAGTTTTTTACAAAAAATTAAAAACCGAAAAAAAATTAATAAAAGTTGGTAAAAATTGATTTTCGACTCAAATATCTTTTCAAAACTTTGAGATATTGGCTTGAAACTAATTTTATCTTATAAGAAATATTGTTTTCAACATTCGGTAAAATTTTGAGAAAAATCGAATTGACAGTTTTTTACAAAAAATAAAAACCTAAAAAAGTTTAACAAAAGTTGGTAAAAATTGATTTTCGACTCAAATATCTTTTCAAAAATTTTAGATATTGGCTTCAAACTTATTTATTTTACAGAAAATATTGTTTTCAATATTCAATTATTTTTATATAAAAATCCAACAGTCTGTTTTTTTCATAAAAAATAAAATCTATACAAAAAATAGTACGCAAATTTGGTAAAATTGATACTAGTACATACAGACAAACTTTTAAGCAAGACAAATCGACAGACGGGATGGGAAGTTATCAGTGTGGGTCGCATCCCAGCCTCTTTTTTGAAATCTTCTTGATTCGTGTAGATAACTTAGTTTTTTGAAGATGCAGTTAGGAAAAAGATGTATGTATTCATCAGTTTTTATACTAAAAACAGTTATAGTTATATAACTGAAATGAGTAAATTAAACGCAGGTACAGTTGAAATAAAAACAAACATCTTTGATTGACAGGTTCTGAGATTTTATAGCGTAGAAAGCAAGTAATGCGTCTATAGTTTTGAAAATTATATTTTTGGGTGTAGTAATGGTGGCGTGATGTTTAGTTTAATTCCATGGGTTCGATACTTGCATGTTCCACAAATCCAAAAAGAGTACTTAATTCTTGCCATGAAATAAGTGCTAAGGGGTTCATCATATGTTTTACAATTTAGCAACAAGGTGATGGTCATTTTATTGGTTCTTATAGAAAACAATTCAACATTTGCCTTCTTATGTAAGGCTACGGTGGAAAGATATCGTGGAAGGTTAAGCATCATTTTTAGAAACTTGTTTTGTGATACTTGCAGTTTTTTAAGATGACATTTTTTGCACATTTCCCCCAAACCCGGCATTCATACAGAACTATTGCTTGGAATACTACTTTTTGAATAATCATTTCATTGTCTTTACTAAGGCAGGACTTTTTATTTATAAAAAGGATACAAAATATTTATAGCAAAGCTAACTTATTGCAGAGTTCTGACAATATGTTCTCTGAAAATGAGTTAAGTCTCATTTAACATTTTGGAAATTATCAACTTAGAGTTGATTGCTTGATAGGTAACAAGATTTTCTTTTTTTTACTGAAAGAGGTAGTTTGGAATTTTTCAGCATTAAGTTTTATTTCCCATTTTGTGTAGTAATTTGTTATCAATTGTATGTCATTTTTCAAATTTATCTCAATATTAAGACTAGATTCATGTGATGAAAAGATGCCTGTATCATCCGCAAATATGGTTTTCTGACAATCTGGGAATCTGGGGATGTCAAAACTATAAACATTGTACAGTAAAAGACCTAGTACTGATCCTTGTTGGAGACCATAGTTCACTTGGTAACAATTTGACGAAAAGTTATTGCGAAAACACTAAAGTAATGATTGGATAAAAAATTTTGGATAATTTTTACAAGATACGAAGGAAACCAGAAATATAAAATTTTGTGCACGATTCCAAGATAATTTGCCAAGAGATCGATTTTTCTTAATTTGTTCACAGACTCTAAATACCCGTTCAATAGTACTGTGATGCGTTCCGAATGCAAATTGTTCACTGGAAAATATCTGAAGCTGAACATTTTTTTTTCGAAAACTTTGCATAAACAACTAAGCAAAGTTTTGACGGTTTTCCCGGTTTAGGGAATTTATTGAAAAATATTGAGTTTTGAGGCATGCGCTGATCAAAACGTAAGAATTTCAAATTGCAATTGTATTCGCGTCAAAAATCAGTTCTACAGTTTTTGGCCTGGTGAGTTAAAATTCTCAACCATTCCTGTGTATGAGTACTGTTATTCGAGATGAAGGGGACCTACCGTCTTAATCCGAATACGAACGGCTGATTTGAGAAAACACTTTTTATGACAAGAATTATTCTTGGAGAATTTCAATTCCTCGCAAGAGGAAGTAGCCGTGAAAAAAAATGTAGATGCCATAGACAGGGATTGAACCCAAGACCTCGGGCATGACAGTCCAACGCACTTTTTTTATCATATTTATTGTGCCATCGTGCCTGTTCTACTTAAAACTAAATCCTAAAACTATAAAACAAGTATGTAAGCCGACTTAAAGCCCCATCCCGACTACATAGTATCAAGTGCAGATTAAAGCCACCAAAACTGGTTCTCCTGCTTCACCCTATCAGTTCGGCCCCTTCGGACACAGCCCTACTGATCCGAAGGAGCTCTGCTTTGCCTTGTGCCATGACATGACGTCCCGATTGTACAAGAGTCGCCTATTCACGGTTAGTCGTCTGACGTGGTAGATTAGCGGAACTGCCAATCTATCCTGGATCAGACCTCATCTATCTTAAAAGAGGAATGCCTCTGGTGGAACGAAGCCGCTTAAGCACGCACTCTCAAAATACTCGTCGTTCGGATAGAACGCCTCGAAAATTAAATTGTCGGTCGAAGACATAGATCTTGCAATGTGACCTCGAAGGAGGTTTATCACGAAATTCAATTCTGTTGATCCGAGCCCCATTGTATAGGACCTCGTTGGAAAATTAATGCACGAAAGAAGATTCGGATGTTCGATATAAGCCGTTACAGCGTCGCAAACATTGCCACTCAAACACCTAAAACTTCTCTATCTAGGAAGGGGAAACGTTGAACCGCACAAGTTAACCATAAAGGATCATCGGCCGTATGAGGACCATTTAGCAAATTACCTTCACTCTGGGGTCAAGCTGTAAAACAGCGAAGGTTTCTCTGGCCCTGGTCAGAGCAGCATTTATATGTCTGTCGAAATTTAAATACTAATCTAACCAGATACCAAGATATTTTACTACACTTTTTCTCGCTAATCACTGCCCGTGAAGATCAACGATGACCATCT
Organism: Eupeodes corollae; assembly: GCF_945859685.1. Classification (NCBI taxonomy): domain Eukaryota; kingdom Metazoa; phylum Arthropoda; class Insecta; order Diptera; family Syrphidae; genus Eupeodes; species Eupeodes corollae. The sequence continues at coordinate 231,077,991 of NC_079147.1, forward strand.
TGCACCAATTCTTGCACGTATCCCTCGTGGCCCTAGCCAACGGAGTCCGGAACAGAATTGTATCCGACTTCTGGACATTTATTTTCAGTTTCCAGTCGTCGCAATATCGCTGAATCTTGTCTTGTCACGCCGCAAGAGAATCCTTGTAACCTCATCCTTTCGAGCTGTTCTGTACGCAATCAGATCGTCGGCGTACGCAATTGCCTTTGTAAGACTACCTATCAGATCGCTGGTGTAAATGCTGAAGAGAATTGGCGAATTCACCGCTCCCTATTGAAAATCATTTTTAATTTAGAATGTTGTGGTACAAGTAACATTGCCAATTTCTACCGTTACGCATATCAAAAAGTATATAAAACAGTGGTTTGCTTATGCTAAGAAGACTTATTAACCGAAGATTTGACGGGTTGGAGTTGTCCTTTCCCTTTTTCGGGAGAGGATGAACCACAGCGGTCTTCCAATGCACTGGTATAAATGTCAATTGCCTCCATCGGCAAGTGTCTTAGTACAATGTTAGATATAAAATCTACACCTACTGACTTTCAGTTTTTTATTGAATTGAAGATGAGCTGAAGCTCAACTTTCGTCACTAACAAGAGACTTGGTCTTGTATGCTCGGTGATTATGGCATTTGTAAAGGAATTGTCATCGCCATTGTGTCATATTATTTCTAAGGTAAAAGTGATTAGGTAGGGCTCTGTTTTCCAGGTCGTATTTGTGGCCAACGCTTGCATTCACCTTGTACACTTACTGGAAAGCAACTTCCACCGCTTCCACTTTTCCCTTCGGATCTTCAATTATTTAATAGTCATCGTCAAAGATGGCTTCTTCTGGATCTAGTTGCGTTCTCTGTTCTCTTCAGTTCTTTGGAGTTTCAGACACGGAGTCATTATCGTTCTTATTAGTGAATATCTTGTTGATTTTAGGGAACATACTATAGGGTCACTGGAATTAACTGACCCAATCTTGCGGTCCACGTACTTTATGTTGGCGTCCGTTTGGTCCCGTTATTTGTACTTTAATATTGTCCGTTCCATCGTTCGCTTTATTGTTTCGTTCATCACTTATAATGTTGGTCAAATTACGTATTTGTCAGGTTTCTGTTATTTGGTGGGGCTATGTCACTCGAATGAAGCTAAGCCGTCAGTGAAACGAGTAATTGTAAGAGCGCGTTGCAACGTATTCCTCCAACTTCACGCGTTCATTCGGAATATTCCTTACAGCAGCCAGTCCGCAGTTATCACTCGATAGTCTGTAAGCAGTTTTGAGGTTGACTACCCACTTTGTCTGTAATTGTCAGTCAAAAGATCCAGAAAAGAGCCGCTTCTATGATACGATGGCTTTTCACTAGCCAGTAGGTCCCCGCCATATTCAACGCTGTCCAAAGCACTAACCATTATGTCACTGGTACTACTAGGTGGCGCAATAGCTCATACAGAAATAGGGCCTAGTAACTTACAACTCTTAGCCATTCCTATGTGCGGGGCATAAAAGATGTGAAGGGAAGCTTATTGAAAAAGTACTTTTAATGACAAGAATTACTCTTGGAGACTTTGTCAATTACTCGTAAGAGGCAGTTCCTGTGAAAAATCAAATTTTATTTTATTTATTTTATAGGACAAACAAAGTATTTTGAACGCTTATTCGGAAATAGCGGTTGAAAAACTTTAAGGTTTACGAATTGTTAAAACTTCGACTGAAAATTTGTTGACAAATAAAAAAGCCGGTATTATAAAATACGATTTCTAAGATCGTAAAACTCTCGTCTAAAATGTCAATATTTGAAATAGCAAAACTGTTGGGTGCTGTTGAGTTTGCTGCATATACCTTCTTTGAATTATTTTCTTTTGAGATAACTTTACCGTTAAACATTTTATATAACTAATTTAAGTCGCAAGTACATACAAACAACTAAAATAAATAATTGCAAACACTATATTTTTAGTCTTAACGCTTTTTTTTATGGCTATAAACAATTCTTTCTTTGCATAATAAAATCTTTTGATCACTATGTTACAACGCTGCTTCGCCTCAACCTGCTCTATTTTTAACCCCAAACATTAAACGCCTTCTATTATTCCGCTAATTTTAAAATACGTTGACATGTTATGTGTGTAGAATGTACGTATCATTTGTTTAATCTTATTGTTGTTAAGCTTTAATTTTTTGGCTCAGTGAGCCAACAATAGTGGTGATTTATATGTACTATAATAATTTTAAATCCTTTTCGCTATTAACGTCACAATAATCCCAAAAGCCTCTCTAAACACACGCGACAAATAATTGTTAAACAAAAAATATTACTACCCCTACGGTTGGAGCTAAAAATTGCATAAATTGGTACATGTAAGTATGTGCAGATGTATAGAGCAGGCAGCAGCGGGTGGAACCACTCTCCGTAACAATGAACGCTGAATGTTAATCACTGTTAATTAAGAACAGCCATGAATGTGTTTATAAGCTTTTTTACGCTCGCTCTTGTGCCATTTTCTGTTTAGCATTGCTCGCTGCCGCATAACAATGTTATTATCCTCGTTGCAACTAAGGACTTAAAAATGTACACAAAACACAACATGTACCTTTATAACTTGGGGCCTAGTGGCAGCGGCGGCGGCATCGGTCGGCGGCCGGCTGCCGGTGGTTGGGGTTGTGAAGCGAGGCAAAAGGACTAAAAATGTAAAATAATGGAAAAATAAACAGTGAAAAACTTGGGTTTCGCACAAACCACTCTCCCTTCCCCGCGCCACCGTGCAACGCCGCTGTTCAGTCATAATCCTCATCCTTCAAACGCTTCCCTGAGTTTGTAGTATGTAATTTTAAAAGCTAGCACTTTTTCAGAACCAGCAGAACCATCGGTATCGGACTCGGGCGGACAGGACAGGGCTTCCTGATTGAGATATTAATTAATATCTTTTTTTATTTTAAATGTTTTATGGAAAATCGACGACAAGGGGCTTGTTGTACGGTTTTTCCACACGAAGACACGTAATAAAAATATGGATATAAAACATTTTATTAGTTTGAGGCATGGTCAGCGAATACAGGAGTATTTTGGTCACCAGTCCAGGAACAAGGATAAAAATGTACACAAGCACGCACGCATAACTCGCCGCTGTGGTTCGGACGGTTTGTCGGTTTGTCGGTTGGTGTGTTTTTGTTTTTGTTTGGCCTTTTTGTTTGTGTTGAATCAGAGCCCGGAAAGGATATAATTTCGTAGGCAGGTTTTATAGGAATAGGGATGTGAGTTAAGAGGATTCGGTTTTGATGGAATGTTTGCTTTTGTATACAGAAGGTGTTTGCAATTGTGTTATTTTGCTGTTTTTTTTTCTGTTCATAAAATTGTTACAAATTTTAATGAATTTCAATAGATTTTATAGCATTTTTACTTGTTCGGATATAAGCCAGTTAAATAATTTCAATTTTATCTCGTTAAAGTGTTAATTTCGATTTACCACAAAATTCATTTTGCGGTTCGAACTTTCAAATACGATTAAAAATATTTCGTGTTTTTTGTTTTATTAGATTAAGTTATGGGAGTTTATTTGTTCTACAATTTGTAGTTGAGGACATTTGATGATTGCTGGATTAGATGTTCGTAATTAATTTACACCACCAGTAAAAATAATTAATTTTTGTCGTTTTTATACAGTGGGGTGAAAATAAATATTTTTGTTTCGATGTTTTTCTTAGCCTCAAAAAATAAGCAAAATTTTAAGGTATTTCGCAATTATCGTCAACAACCGTTGTAGTTTTTGTTTTTTAATGAAATCAAAATGCAACATTCAGGACTTCATAAAAATAAGCAATATTTTTCAAATGTTTTCTATAAAATATTTTGTCCAAATATATAGAATAAAAAAGTAACAAAACAAAATCTAAAATTAAGATATTAGGCGAGACTTGTTCTATAGATGTATATAGTTTTTAAAATAAAATAGTTATTTCAGCACTAGGGAAATATTGTAGTGGGTCCAATTTTTCGAATAAAAAATTTTGAAAAATCTTGACGATTCAAGAATGAGTAGAAAACGATTTCAAAAAAGGGCTCGGGATGCGAACCCATCCCATCTGGTTTTGTCACTTAAATTATTCTTAAACATTTTAAAACTGCCAACAATATTTTGCATTTGATGAAAAAGTTCGATTTCAAAATTTATTTTTGTAAATGATATTTTTAATTGAAAAACAATGTTTACCAATTTTGTTATCATTTATTAAATTTTTTTATTTCTTTTTTGAATAAAATTTATTTAAAGTCTTTTATTATTCACGAAATATCGAGAATTGAACATCAATTTTTACCAAATGTGCGAACTATTTTTGTAGATTTTATTTTTTTTTTTGATAAAAAACGGACCGTTGAAATTTTGTAAAAAATTAACCGAGTAATGAAAATAATATTTTCTGTGAGATAAAATTAATTTGATAATACGTTTTAGTATTGTTTTTTTTTAGGTTTTTATTTTTTGTTAAAAACTGTTTTTAAAACAAAATTAATTTTAAGCCAACATCGAAAATTTTTGAAAAGCTATTTAAGTTGAATATCAATTTTTACAAACTTTATCTTTATCTTTTGTAAAAAACAACTAGCTATCAATTCGATTTTTCTTAAAATTTTACCAGATATAAAAAAAATAACTGTTTATTGCACTCAATTATTTTAGTGATAAAATCATTTTGTGTTCGTACAGTTCCTCGTTAGATCATTTCGTCCATTCTCTATCTATGCGAACGGGACCAAAAATTACCCTAAGAATTTTTTTCTCGAAGCATCCTAAGACGCTCTCATTTTTCTTTGACAGGATCCAGGCCTTAACGCCATAAATGAGAAACGGGATTATGAGTGCCTTATAGATATTGATTTTAGATGCTCGAGAAAGGAATTAACTGTTCAATTGCCTTAAAAGTCCAAGGAAACAGCGATTTGCAAGAGTTATTCTTCGTTTGATTTCAGCGCTGGTGTCGTTGTCTGAGTTAAAAGCGGTGCCAAGGTAGACAAAGTCCTTAACTACCTCAAAGTTATAGCTGTCCATGGTGACGTTTTGTCCAAGACGTCGTCTTTCAGTGTCCTTTTTTGATGACAGCATATATTTGGTCTTGCCCTCATTGACCACTAAACCCATCTTTTTTGCTTCCGTCGCAATGCTCAAAAACGCTTCACTGACATCACGCTTTGATCTCCCAATTATGTCAATATCATCTGTGTATCTGAGTAATTGGATGGACCTTTGGAAGATTGTGCCTCTAGTGTTGACGGTTGAGTTTTGCACAATTCTTTCCAGAACGATGTTGACGAAGTCGCATGACAGTGCATCGCCTTGTCTAAAACCTTTTTTGACATCAAATGCATCGGTAAGATCTTGACAGAGCAGCGTGAAATTTCCATCATCATTCTGCACAAACGAATAAGTTTGACAGGGATGCCAAAACTATAGACATTGCTCTGTAGAGCTGTTCCCTATAGATGCTGCCATACACGGCCTTAAAATCGATAAAGAGATGGTGGGTATCGATTTGAAGTTCCTGGGTTTTTTCCAAGATCTGAATATTTGGTCGATAGTGGACTTTCGTAGTCTGAAGCCACACTGAATGGCTTCATACGTTCACATAATACGGCAGAGAGGATCTTATACGCAATGTTAAGGAGACTGATGCCTCTGTAGTTGGCGCAGTTTAGAAGGTCTCCTTTCTTATGTTATGTATCGGGCACACAATGCTGAGATTCCACTCATCGGGCATGATTTCTTCCATACCATATTTTGTAGATGAGTTGGTGCATGCTGTGGGGAGAGGTGTTTCCACTAATGCACCTCTCCTTATCCAGACGGCAGCGGAGGAATTCCCGAGATGGAATCAACGGTGGCGTCTACAGTTTCAGTAAGGTTGAACTACTTAGTGAACACCTTATAGGGCTTCTTCGATTAATTCGGAGCCCAGGCCTGTAAGGAGCGGTTTTATCCGGCTCCCCATCCTTGGAGTTATACTTAGGATCTGGCCCTCCAGGTTGGGGGTTGTGCGTCGGGGTGACTTCCTGGCCACGTAAAAGCTTTCAAAGTTGCGAAGCACCAACAAGCCTCGGATACGGACGGATTTACTGTTGACAACCAACGCAAACGATAAAGGACAACGAACTTCGGATATGCACGTGGAATGTTGGGTCCCTTAACAGACCACGTGCGGCGGAAGAATTAGCGGAGGCCCTAGAACGATATAAAGCAGATATCACCGCCATCCAGGAAATAGGATGGGATGGGCCGGGCAAAAAGAGGATGAAAAACTGCGATATTTACTATGGTGACTACTACCACGAAAACCAACAGCGCTTATTTGGATGCGGATTCGTCATTGGAGCCAGACTTAGGCAAGAAGTCTCGAGCTATAGGTGCATCAATGAGCGCCTCATGACCTTACGCATAAAGGCTAAATTCGGCAACATTAGCCTGATATGCGGGCACAGAAGAGAAAGACGACAACACCAAAGATATGTTCTTCGAGCTCTTAGACAAAACATATGAGCAGTGCCCTAGTTACGATATTAAAATAGTCCTGGGCGATTTTAATGCCAAGCTAGGAAGGGAAGACATCTTTGGTGGAATAATCGGGAAGAACAGCCTGCACGACAATACTTCCGACAATGGATTCAGGCTCATAGATTTTGCTGCGGGGCGAAACGTAATGGTAGCCAGTACGTGTTTTCCACACCTCAACATCCACAAAGGAACTTGGACTTCTCCAGATCAATCTACCATCAACCAGATTGACCATATTGCGATCGACGCCAGACACGCTTCCAGCATCATGGATGTACGAACTTTCCAAGGAGCTAACATCGACTCGGACCACTACCTCGTTATAGCCAAGGTAGCACTTCGGATTTCCAGACCCAAGGCAAGACAGGGAGGTGCTGGGAGAAGATACAACGTCGAACGGCTACAATCGCCAGAGATCGCCAAATCCTTTTCCGACCGAGTTACAAGTAACCTCTCTCGAAGTTCTCTGCCGCCAACACAATGTATCGAAAACCAGTGGCAACATTGCCAAGATGCAATCAGAGAAGCCGCCTCTGATGTGCTAGGTTTCAAACAGCCACCAACAAGGAACCCCTGGTTTGATGAGGAATGTCGGCAGGCAAATGCAGCCAAACGTGAGCTCTATGAGCAGAAGAGGCGAGAGGAACGCCGACTTCTCAGAAGGAAAAAGAGAGGGCATGAGAAGCGTGCGGTCGAAGATGTTGAGAGGTATAAAAACAGGAATGAGGTTCGAAAGTTTTATGAACAGGTGAAACGAAATTCACAGGTACATAAACCTAGAACCGAAGGCTGCAAAGACGAAAGTGGAAACATCATAGTGGAACCGCAGTCAATGCTGAGGATATGGAAGGACCACTTCTGCAGACTGTAAAACGGCGATGAAGAACTGAATTCCGCTGTCAGGCAGGATGACCCATTCGATATAGATGACGAAAGCCAACAATCCCGTCCTCCCGACTTAGACGAAGTAAAGATTGCCATATCTAAGTTGAAGTCTAATAAAGCCGCTGGAGCAGATGGCTTGAATGCCGAGCTCTTTAAAGCAGCTGGGGATAAGCTGGTTAGGAGCATGCACCAACTTATCAGTAAGATATGGTCGGAAAAAAACATGACCGATGAATGGAACCTCAGTATTGTTTGCCCGATCCTGAAAAAAGGAGACCCTCTAAACTGCACCAACTATAGAGGAATAAGTTTACTTAACATCGCCTATAAAATCTTCTCTGCCGTAATATGTGACATCTAAAGCTCATCGTCAACAAAGTGATAGGTCCTTATCATTGTGGTTTTAGACCAGGAAAGTTTACAGTTGATCAAATATTCACACTACGGTAGATCCTGGAAAAAAACCACGAACACCAAATCGGCACCCACCATCTTTTCATCAAATTCGAGGCCGCAAATAACAGCATCTACAGGGACGAGCTGTATGAAGCCATGTCCTGTCGTCCGTTTGCGTAGGATGACCATAGAGAATTCACTTGCTCTATAAAGATTGGAAACAACTTAACTGAAAGTTTCGATGTCAACAAAAGTTTTAAATGAGGTGATGCTCTGTCATGCGATTTCTTTAACGTCGTATTTGAAAGAATAGTGCAGAGCTTACACATCAACACTAGAGGCATTATCTTTCAAAACTATGTCCAATTACTGGCATATGCTGATGACATTGACATAATCGGAAGAACTCAGCGTGATGTCAATGGGGCTTTTGTGAGTATTGAGGCAGAAGCGGCAAAAATGGGTTTAACGGTTAATGAGGGCAAAACAAAGTACATGCTGTCGTCTAGAAAGGACATACAACACCGACATTTTGGTCAAAACGTCACAATCGACAGGCGTAACTTTGAGGTAGTCAAGGACTTCGTCTACCTAGGCTCCGCTGTAAACTCAGAAAACAACACCAGCGCTGAGATCAAACGCAGAATAACTCTTGCTAACCGCTGTTTCTTTGGACTAAGAAAGCAATTGAGTGGTAAAGTCCTCTCTCGAGGGACCAAAGTGTTGCTATATAAGACCCTTATCATCCCCGTCCTGCTATACGGTGGAGAAGCATGGACCATGACAAAAGCGGATGAAAGCACCTTGGGTCGCTTCGAGAGAAAAGTTCTTCGTGTGATCTACGGTCCAGTATGCATCGAAGGGGAGTGGAGGAGAAGATGGAACGACGAACTGTACGGGCTGTGCAGCGGCGTAGACTTAGCCAGAAGAGTAAAAGTCCAACGACTAAGATGGCTGGTTCACGTAGAGCGCATGGAAACCAATGCTCCGGCCCGGAAAGTCTTCGAATCCGCACCCACAGGACAGCGCAGTAGAGGAAGACCGCGGATCAGGTGGCGCGCACAAGTGGAAGGTGACCTCACCCAACTTGGAGCGCGAAACTGTAGACATCTAGCTAGGGGCCGAGCTAGATGGAGAAGTTTGTTGAGTGAGGCCCTAGTTCACACAGGACTGTAGCGCCACCTTAAGTAAGTAAGTAAGTAAGTTGGTGCATGCTCCCTACCAAGTCATCGCCTGCTGTTTTGAATGTAGAAGTGGTCTTTCCATATTCTCAACATCGACTGCGGGTCTACTACGATGTTCCCCTGATCGTCTTTACAGGCTTCGGTTCGTGGTTGGGAGTTTTTTTTTACCTTTTGGTAAAATTTACGAACCTCATTCCTGTTGTGACATCCCTCTTTCGCGCGCCTCTCATGCTCTCTTTTTTTCCTCTACGAAGCTAGTGTTCCTCTCTCCTCTTCTGCTCGTAGAGCTCACGAGCAGCTCTGGTCCTTCTGTGCAGCGCAGTTTTGTATGCCTGTTGTTTCGTTGCATGCGCTTACCGGCATTTCTCGTCAAACCAGGGGATTTGCTGTAGTGGCGGTGTGAAACCTAGCACTTCAGAGGCCGAATCTCTGATGGCTGCAAGGTAATGTTGCCACTGCTTTTCAATGCTTAATGAAGGTAGCATTGGACTTAAAACGTTATTAGAGACTCGATCGGAAAAGGAGATGGCAATCACTTGCGATTGTATTCGTCTAACGTCGAAACTTATTACAGTACTTCCTTGTTTTGGTTTGGATCGGGATATTCGTAGCCGTACCTTGGAAAAAACGAAGAAGTGGTCACATTCAATGTTGGCAACTCGGAACATTCCGACATCGTGTATACTGGAGAAGTGTCGTGCGTCGATCGCAATTTGGTCAATCTGGTTGACAGTTGATTGATCAGGAGATTTCCATGTCCCCTTGTGGATATTAAGATGTGTGAACTGCGTACTAGCTACCCGAACGTCTCGCCCCGCAGCGAAATCGATCAGCCTGAATCCGTTGTCGGAGGTGGTGTCGTGCTGGCTGTATCTCACGATTGTGCACCTATGATGTCTTAACTTCCTAGCTTGGCGTTAAAATCTCCTAAGATAATTTTAATGTCACTGCACTGCTCTTCTCCAAGAGCTCGAAGAATATATCTTTTGTGTCTTCATCTTTTTCCGAATTTTAGTAGGTTTTGGCGAATTAAACCTTGATGCAGATTGTCGTGATGCATTTGCTCACACTGTTGAAACTCAAGTTTTTTTGCCTGAGTCTAGTTCCAACAACAAATCCACACCCAAATAGACGCTGTCTTTGTTTTCGGTAGCAGTCATCGTAGTATAAATTGCAGTCTTTTAGTTTGCGTTTGCCCGGTCCATCCCATCTTACTTCTCGGATGGCGGTAATATCTGCCTTGCAGCAGTTTAGGGCTTCCGCTAATTGTTTGGCTGCATGTGGTCTATTAAGGGACCTAACATTCCACGTACAGATCCGAAGTTCGTTGTCCTTATTTCGTTTGCGTGAATTGTCATCAGTGAATCCATCCGTATCCGAGGCTTGTTGGGGGTTCGCAACTTAAGGTATTTTTTACATGGCCAAGAAGTCATCCCGACGGCACTATCCCCAACTTGGTGGGCCAGATGCTTAGTATAACTGCAAGGAAGGGGAGCCGGATAAACCGCTCCTTATAGGCCTGGGCTCGGAATAAGTTGAAGAAGCCCTATAAGGTGTTCACTAAGTAGCTCAACCTTACTTTAACTGTAGACCTCACTGTTGATTCCATGTCGGGAATTCCTCCGGAGGTGAGAGTAGGAGTTGATAGACAGAGGTGGATTTTGAGAAAAACCTGGGGACGCTTGTGTCCTCTTGAATGCATAACAAAATTTATTTGAAGTCGGTATCTCTATTGTTTCTTGAGCTATGGACGATGAAAAAACGTCGCGAACGTACGTAGTTACGTACACATACGCACGCACAGATATCTTTCTAGAAATCGACATGTCGGACCCATTACAATAACTTCATATGGAAGTCTCATGAAGGTTCCTTGACTATGCTGACGCATTTCATAGAGTTTGTCAAAACAGTAATAGGTCTTTTATAAGTAAGAAACAGCTGATAAGTAATTGGTGTAAAATATACTTATGGCACAATACAGGACCCCTAATATCGCATGAAACTAAATCCACTAGAGTCTTTTTTGTGTGACCGTATTTCAATTACCTAAGTTTAAAATAAAACTACTTATATATTAAATTCCCGCCTGATACTTTAAATTATAAGTTCCCAATCCACCTAGCATAACTTTTTTAAATTAATCAGAACACTTTCATCCTGCCTGCATCATCAGACTTCAATAATTTAAGTTGAGGACTCCTTCAGGAGCCCTTCGACAGTACAAAAAAAAGAAGAAAATCTCAGCTCAGTTTAACAGCTTCTTGCATCATCATTAATAGCTGCCACAAAAGCTCAAGATACTGTAAAACACACACAAACACCATAAAATGCCACCTTTGTGTCATGTAGTCTTTTGACACTTATGCACGCCCAAAAGGTGCAGCAACCTCTCTTCCGCACTATACTCGTACCTTTCCCTTACCGCTCTCCTCAATCACACCTACAATTAAAATCCACTTAAGAAGCTTTTGTATGCGAGAGTGACGATCTGCTGAGTCTGCATATTAGTTACAGGCACCTACCCATTAAAGATGTGCCTCCACTTTTGGCCCCTTTATGGTGTTGTTCCTGTTCTCATTCAGATTCAGGGCGGGTGTTTCGGGACGATGGCCATATTGTAATGAAAAGAAATCTGAGCACCATCCACTAAAAGTGAACATGAAAAGGCGTAAAAGGGTATCAAAGAGTATTGCAAAGGAGCTGCGAAAGAACTTCACTGAATTGAATTTCATGGCAGACTTGGGTTACCTTCACCTATTTTTCTAACAAAAATCTACAAAAACAACAAGGATCCAAAACAAAAACCCTTGTCACATCTTCGGAGCAGCGCGGCGCGGCGGCGGCGGCTGTAGCGGTCGGGCTCGTCATTTAAGGGCGGGAACGCCATCGTTATACCGTTCTTGTTGTTCATTGTGTTCAATCTGAAGTAAATTGAATCGGAAACTGGTAAACAAATTGCATGTAAATGGAGGTAATGGTGGGCGTGTTTGGAAAAAGATGGAGCTGGAGCAGTCAGTTACCATACTGCCACCACCGAAAGTGAGGCAGAGAAGTTTGGTAATTTCCCAAGGGATCATTTGCTAAGAATATTCGCAGCCCTTTTCAAAACCCAAACAAAAAGGGATTACAAAATGCGTTGAAGCGTCATGATGGCATGGGCCTGCTGTGGCATGGAAGACTCTGAAACCTCTTTTCGGCATGAAAATGATTTGTTTTATATGCGTTCGGAAATTTGGTGTTATTTCAGAAAAGGGATTAATAAAAATAGGTGGGCCAAGACGAGCATCAGCAGCCAAGCATCCCTTGGAGTATTTATTTTGCAATTTTTAAAGTTGTTTATTTTGGATTTTTGTTTTCTTTAAATTTTATATTGAGAAAAAAAAATACTCGCATACTCACAAACATAGAAAGGTGTAGGTATAAGGCATTTAAAACCCTCTTTTTTCAACAACCGAGATACGTTTGTTTTAAAGATAGCTTAAGACATAGGAAAAAATTCTAAAATTTCCATAAAAGTAATAAAAATATGACTAAGCGGAAGTTTAAATTGAGTTACAAAAACAAATTTTAATTTTTCTTTTTTTATTGCAGCCATTAAACTTCGGTATCTCGAATATGTTTACTCACTTTAGATATCTAAGAACAAAATTAGATAGACTTTTATAAAACAAATACAGAAAACCGAAATCATCCTTTATATAATTTATTGAACAATACAATATTATTAATTGTGTTAAGTGTTCGAGTTAAACTTTTCAATTTTATTTTTAAGTACCTAGCCAATTAAAATTAAGAGGCTCTATGGATTCAAATACTTAAAACGTTCATTACACAAAATATCATAGAAATTTTGATTTGAAAACAACCCCAATTAAAATTAATATTTCCATATTATTGCTGCTGGTAAATATGAACAATTACACTTATAAAGTACATTAGCAACTTAAAAAAGGTGTGGATATGATAACTTTCCTTTTGGTTTTAGATATTTGTTCCAATGTGAAGTTGGTGTTTAATATTCGAGTCAAACATACGTTTTTTTAGCAATTTTAATGGTGAAGCTTTTTCCAATAAGAGGTTTCACCTTCATAGCCCGCTATTTGCGCAGTCGTCCATTTGGAATCTGTTATCTTTTTTTGAAACAAAGAGTGTTATTCCTCGTGATGATCAGAATTGGCCACTGAGATAATCTTATGATGTATCACCTTTATACTTTTTCTTGAAAGAGTGAAAGGCCTAAGTCAATGCTTCACAGTCGATCTTAGATCTTAGAGATTGAATTCGTAAATAATTTGAGGACATTCAGCGCAAATGTGGAAGTATGTCTGTGACTTTAGATAGCAAAAAATGATCATGAGTTGAATTTTTTAAACATTTTCCCACATTTCAAAATCTCTAGAATCATTTTTAAAGTGCATAATTCTTATTTAAATTACTTTTAGAGGTAGCTCAACCATCAGTTAAAAGGGAGTTTGAAGTTATAGGTGCTGATGCTAAAATGAAAAAAGAGGCTGGGATGCGACCCACACTGATAACTTCCCATCCCGTCTGTCGATTTGTCTTGCTTAAAAGTTTGTCTATATGTACTCGTATCAATTTTTACCAAATTTGCGAACTATTTTTTGTAGATTTTATTTTTTATGAAAACACGGACTGTTGGATTTTTATATAAAAATTACTGAATATTGAAAACAATATTTTCTGTGAAATAAAATAAGGTTGAAGCCAATATTTAAAATTTTTTAAAAGATATTTGAGTCGAAAATAATTTTTTACCAACTTTTGTTAATTTTTTTGTAAATTAACGATTTTTTTCAAAATTTTACTCAATGTTGACAACAAGATTTTTTGAAAGATAAAAGTAAATTAAAGCCAATATCTCAGAGTTTTGTAAAGATATTTGAGTCGAAAATCAATTTTTACCAACTTTTATACATTTGTTTTTAGGTTTTTTTTTTGTTAAAAAAACTGTCAATTCCATTTTTCTCAAAATTTGTCCTAATGTTGAAAACAATATTTTTTGTAAAAACAAATTAGTAAGAAGCTATTATCTCAAAGTGTTTAAAAGATATTTGAGTCGAAAATCATTTTTACCAACATTTATTAATTTTTTTTCGGTTTTTATTTTTTTGTAAAAAAAACTGTAAATTCGATTTTTTTCAAAATTTTGCTGAATGTTAACAACAATAGTTTTTAAAAGATAAAAGTAAATTAAAGCCAATATCTCAGAGTTTTGAAAAGATATTTGAGTCGAAAATTAATTTTTACCAACTTTTATACTTTTTTTTTAGGTTTTTATTTTTTGTAAAAAAACTGTCAATTAGATTTTTCTCAAAATTTTATCAGATGTCTAAAAGATTATTCGTCGTTGCACAAAATTGTTTTAGAGATAAAATCATATTTCAATCGTAAAATTTTGGAGGTTACAAATTTTTTTTTTAGTTTTTTTGATTTATAAAAAAAACCGTTATATTGATTTTTTTCAAAAAATATACCTGTTTTGTATCACGTTACAATATATCATATAAAATTTAATTCAAGTCTCTAGCGTTTTTGGTTCGTAAGATATTTAGGGTTAACCAAAATGTTCACCTTTTTTTCAAACTGCTATGGTAAAAAAACCACCCACGCAATTTTCTTGAGAGCCCTTTCTGCATCTTTCTGCCTTATTATCTGTATAACAAAATTTATTTGAAGTCGATATCTCTTCTGGTTCTTGAGCTATGGACGACGAAAAAAACGTCGCGAACGTACGGATATACGGACGTACGAACGTACGTATACACGCACGCACAGACATCTTTCTAAAAATCTTTTATTTCGACTCTAGGGACCTTGAAACGTCGGGAAATGACAAAATTTTCAATTTGAAAAATCGGACCCATTGCAATAACTTCCTATGGGAAGTTAAAAAATTGTGCGCAACATTTGTAAAAATTAATGTTCGGTTCTTGACATCTCTCGTGAATAATAAAAGGTATTAACTTCAAATTAATTTCATTCATCCAATTTGTATTTGTTTATATAAGAAATAAAAACTTTTAAGAAATTTTACTAAAATTGGTAAAAATTGGTTTGGATTAAAAATCTCGTTAGCAAAAATAGATTCCGAAATGCAACTATTTCATTATATGCAAAATATTGTCGGTCATTTTAAAATTTTTAAGAACTCAACTGATAAATTTTTTAATAAAACACGAAAACCTCCAAACTTTTAAGCAAGACAAATCGACAGACGGGATGGAATGAAGTTATCAGTGTGGGTCGCATCCCAGCCTCTTTTTATTTTTCTGTTTGCGAAGAATTTTAAACTAAATGGGAAAACAGTAAAAATAACCCTTACTTGTTTGAAAAAACCTCGTGGCTTTAGAAATTTACGACATGACAATGAGTTTAATGTGAGGTAGAAAACGTGTTTTCAAGGACCTTAGAGTTCTTTTTAATTCTCGATTTTATGAAGCATATTTTTTCTATCGTTGTTAAGAAATGTTAAAATTTCTTAAACGCTCCGTTGATTTACAAAAATATAGCATAATTTCCACGGCGAAGCTTAATACATTTCGCCTCATGAACAACGGATTAAGCTTTTTGATATGCGAGAGGGTTATTAATAAACTGGCTCAGAATTTTAAACAACCTATTGTTGAGGACTTAACAATTTACTAGTTATTAATTTGCTAAATATAAGCGAATCCAAAATTTTAAACCTATCGTTCCTAAATCTTCGAACATGTTAAACGGACCTATTCATTGGAATTCGCCACTGGAGACTCCATCCACTGTTCTCATAAGATTAACTGCACATATGTCATATGGATTTAGTAAATTGCTAAAAGTTAAAGTAGCAAGTCCATGGCTTTAACATTGGCAAAGTATTAAGAGATTGATGTTAAAATGGCTTAAAATTAGCTAAATCACCCTATTTAGCTTAATAAATGCTAAAACTGGAATTAAAAATGTATTATACCGTTTAACATTTTTCACCATTGTCTTTAATGTCATTAACTCATCAAATTGTATAAGTTTAGACTAAAATAGAGGTACCAAAAATACCTGCAGTTTAAAATGAATTAATTTTACTCAACATTGCACTTATTATTTCAAGCATGATCCATTTACATGCAGGCCTTAAATTTTGAATTTGAACACAAAACTTATCCAACCATTTTTATGTTGGAAATACTTTGGCCGTAAGATATTGCTTGGACTAAGCTTCCTTAGTCAAGCATCTGATAGTGTCAACAACTTTAAACAGGAAGTCTTTCAATATCCGTCCAACGCCGATGGTCCTACGAAAAAGAGCTAGCTTCCCCAAAAGTTCTCTAAATTCTAGTAATGTTTTCATTTATTAATTCATTAAGCTAACCAGCAGGATAAAGAATATTTAATATTTCTTTTAAATGAATCATGACCTATATTCATTGAGCCCGTAGTTTATGCTATGAAATGATTCAAAAATAAATAAATGCTGCTTCCTTCAATGAACATATATTTTTATCAACAAAATGATGAATGGAGCAATCAATTTGATGAACAAGAATATCACAAATAAAAAATATCTTAAAGTATCGTCTACGAGTTTTAAATTAATGAAGATAAAGAAGATTATATCTTGAACCGTATGAAACTATACCTACTGCTATTCTACTAAACCGTTTTTGGATGGTTTCAAGTCCTTTTTTTTAAAACCACTTGAAGATTGACACTATTTTATTGAATAAGTAAATTTTATAATTCATAATTACTACGAAAGATTACATAATCATATTTAAACACATTAAGATGTAACTGGTGTGTAGAACACCAGCTAACTAAACTATCCAAATTGTTGAAGAAGAATTCGATCAGATGTCAATTTAGTACATTTAAGCAATTTAATGTCGTCAACAAACAAAAGACAAAGAGAATGTTTAATGATGTGAGGAATATCATTAAAAAATAGAAAAAAAAATAAAGCTCGAAGGTGGCTTCCTTGTGGATTGGCAGAGGTCTCAGATATTGAAAGTGATAAAGAAGAATTTTTGGTATCGTATTGGGTTCAATCTACCAAACAAAACTTAAACCATAACAAAAAAACTCGAATGAAAGCTTTAGAAAAATAAGTGTATATAACCTCACTATCAAGATCAAATATTGCTCTTTAAACATCTAAGTATGTAGCTTAAGACTAAGAAACTGATATTGACTTGATTCACTGCAATTATTGGAGAGAAACTAACTTTGGTAATTGAGGAAGACTAAACAGACTGAACAAAATTTGAAAACGTAATACTAATTTCAATAGTTCCTAAGTAGTTCATGTAGTTGTTAATCTCCTTTGAGCTCTATTTACTTTTGATAAGGCACCAAAAGCGCTTGCTATTAGTCTTGATATGAAATTCGGTGCGATCAATTAGTCCTAGTAAGAAATTTCTTTAATACATCGAATTCCTTCTGAAGTTGTAAATATCATTTTAGTAAACCAGTATTATTTTTAGATTATCGAAAAAGTTTAAATGCTTAATTTTTTTATTAAACCGACAGGTTTGGAATTTTTTTCCAATAACAACTTTCGGTACAAAACGTTCAATACTTTTAATTAGTTTACTCGATACATTTTTAAAAAAGTGATAATAGATACACATTATGGCATTTCAAACCCTTTAAAGATGTTCCCTTTTCCCAAGAACATCGACTGGAAAAATTGTATTTGAATCCAGAACTCTATTCTTTAAGGCGGTCTTCTACCTTTACGCTCAAATGTCAGGGCTTATTATTCAGGGATGGATTGAAAAACAACTACACCTGATATTTCAATAATTTTTTTTTATTTGATTAGTAAATTCTTGAACTTAAATGAAAAACAAAAAAAACAACGGAGTAGAACGGCTGGCACGATATTACAGCATCAGAACCTTTAAAAAGCAAAAAAATGTTTTTAACTTAAAAACTTTTTTGAATATTTGAAAATTTCACAAAACTACAGCGATTTGAAAAAAAAATCATTTTTTTACCATGTTTTTCAATCTTAAAAAGAATGTAAACATTTGACATCTGGACCTAGTGAGATGTTTTTGTTAATAAGTATCGATTTACAAATTTCGGTTATCTTCTATAATTTTGTCAAAATCGTGCCAACCAGTTTCGATAAAAACTGCTTTTGGTAAAACGCGTTTAAATATAAATGTTACAATTAAATAGGCAGGAGGGGCCGGGTTTGAGGATCCATATCTTGTAAATCGGCATGCTTTGGATCAAATCCTTCAAAGGGCATGTTAAAAGTTATGTCGTCATTAGAAATATGCAAACAAAAATCAATTTTTTCAAATCGTGAAGGTAGGCGGCCCATTAAGCAACTTGCCAAACGACTTCAAAAGGATAGGTACTTAATTTTAAAAATCCATATTATTAGAATTATACAGTTTTTGAATTCATATGCAACAAATACATAGTTTCAAAAATTAACGTTAAAGTATTGAAAAACTTAAATCTTAAGCTAAAAAAAACATTTTACTTATTCTGCGAATTCGTTTCCTTTAATTTAGGTTGAAATTTCGACTTTTCAATCTGCTAAAATAAATCTTTATTCTTCATTATGTTGGTATACAAAAATTTAACTGAACTGGTTGAATATTTCACTTTTGGTGAATATAGTGTATGGGCACCAATTCGACCCCTTAAATTAGATTTCGAAAACATTTTCAAACAGTATCATAAAACAAAACATATATAATTGCATGGAGACGAATGCTAGCATATTTCAATCACAAAAATTCTGAAAAACTTGAACCAATCTTCAGGTTGATTAAACGGAAAGTTTATTTCATTAAAAAAATATAAATAAATTAGGTGGCGCAACAGTCCATGAAGAACCAGGGCCTAGTGACTTACAACTCTCAGCCATTCCTGTGTGAGTACTGTTGTCAGAAATGGAAGGGACCTAAAATTTTAGGCCAAATCCGAACGGCTAATTTGAGAAAGCACTTTTTCATGACAAGAATTACTCTTGGAGGATTTGTCAATACCTCGCAAGAGGCAGTACCTGTGGAAAAAGTTAGGTGGCACAGGCAGGGATTGAACCAAAGACCCCTTGCATGACAGTCCAACGCACTTTTTTTTTTTTCAAATTCATTTTTATTTATTCAATCTTAAACCTATCTTAAAGCTAGACAAAAATTCATAAAACTAGCCTAATTTTCCATAACTTACAACTAACTTAATGGTCCCATACGGACACTCTAAGTTAAACTATAACACTTAAAACTAATGCCTTTCGGCCCTAAGATCTATTTTACTTCATTTAAATTTCATTTCATTTATTTTTGTATTTATTAGAAAATTTGAACAAAAAACTAATATCAATATCCTTTTTTATTTATTTTTACTAACAAACTACTTAAAGTTAGGTCCTTAAATAAAACTTAAAACTAACTTAAACTACCTATTCTACCTATAAACTACTTAAAACTAGAACAACCACAGCAGCAAATCTAACATTTTTTGTTTTTATATTTTATTGTCTTTTTTGTACGTTTTTTAATTTTTTTTTTTTTTTTTTTTTATATTCCTTGTTTTTTTTAATTTTAGTTTATTTATTTTTTTTTTTGTATTTTTTTTCTGTGCCACCATGCCTATTCTACTTAAAACTAAACCCTAAAACTATAAAACAAGTATGTAAGCCGGCCAAGGCTTAAAAACCCCATCCCGACTACCCACTATCAAGTGCCGATTGAAGCCACCAAAACTGGTTCTCCTGCTTCACCCTATCAGTTCGGTCCCGCCTATTGAACACAGCCCTACTGAACCGAAGGAGCTCCGCTCCACCTTGTGCCAAGACGTCCCGATTGTACGGGAGTCGCCTATCTACGGTTCTTCGTCTGACGTGTTAGATTAACGGAACTGCCAATCTATCCTGTATCAGACCGCATTTGTCTAAAAAGAGGAATGCCTCTGGTGGAATGAACCCGCTCAAGCGTGCACTTTCAAAATACTCGTCGTTCGGATAGAACGCCCCGAAAATTAAATTGTTGGTCGAAGACATAGCTCTTGCAATGTGACTTTGAACGAGTTTTATCACGAAATTGTCAATTCTGTTGATTCGAGCCCCGTTGTATAGGACCTCGTTTGAATAGTAATGCACATAAGAAGATTCGGCTGTTCGATATAAGCCAGTACAGCGTCGTAAACACTGCCGCTCGAACACCCGAAACTTCTCCATCTGGGAAGGGGCAACGTTGAACCACACAGGACAACCATAAACGATCATTGGCCGTATGAGGGCCATGTAGCAAATTACCTTCACTCTGGGGTCAAGCCGACTGCTTAAAAACAGCCGTTTCGTCAGAGCGAAGGCTCCTATGGCCCTGGTCAGAGCAGCATTTATATGTCTGTCGAAATATAAATACTGATCTAACCAGATACCGAGGTACTTCACTACACTTTTGCTCGCTAATGGCTGCCCGTGAAGATCAACGATGACCATCTTGCGCCAATTTTTACACGTATCCCTCGTGGCCCTAGCCAACGGAGTCCGGAACAGAATTGTCTCTGACTTCTGGACATTTATTTTCAGTTTCCAGTCGTCGCAATATCGCTGAATCTTGTCGAAATCACGCTGCAAGAGAATTTTAATAACCTCAACCTTTCGGGCCGTTCTGTACGCAATTAGATCATCGGCGTACGCAATTGCCTTTGTAAGACTACCTATCCGATCGCTGGTATAAATGCTGAAGAGAATCGGCGAATTCACCGCTCCCTGTTGAAGACCATTTTCAATTGAGAATGTTGTGGTAGAAGTTACATTGCCACTTTTGACAACAAACTTTCTACCGTTAAGCATATCATAAAGTATATACAACAATGGCTTGCTTATGCCAAGCCTGCTTAGTTTTAGGTAAAGACCCTCTAACCATACGGTGTCAAAGGCCTTTTCCAAATCAACCAGAACAGCACCTGTGCATTGCTGTTTTGATTTATTCCATTGGATATCAGAAACGAGTTTAGACGCAGCATGAATTGTGTCATGACTCGCCTTGAACCCGAACTGTTTATCCGGAATTATTTTCTTGTCCGCAGCCCACTTAGTCAGAGCCCTATTAATGATCTTTTCGAAAACTTTGCTGATGCTCGGAAGAAGACTTAACGACCGAAGATTTGAAGAGTTGGAGGTGTCCTTTCCCTTTTTCGGGAGAGGATGAACCACAGCGGTCTTCCAATGCACTGGATAATATGCATTATTCAGTGCATTATTGAAGAGCGTGGTGTATATGTCAATTGCTTCCATCGGTAAATGTCTTAGTACAACGTTGGATATACCATCGACACCTGCTGACTTTTTGTTTTTTATTGAATTGTAGATGAGCTGAAGCTCAACCTTCGTCACTAACAAGGGACTTGGTCCCGTTTGCTCGGCGATTATGGCATTTGCCAAGGAATCGTCATTGAACCGCATGAAACCGCGGTTCTCAGATCGCCATTGTGTCATATAATTTCGAAGGTAAAAGTGATTAAGTAGGGCCCTGTTTTCCAAGTCGTGGTTGGGGCGAATGCTAACATTCACCTTGTACACTTGCTGGAAAGCAGCTCCCACCGCCTCCACTTTTTCCTTCGGATCTTCAATTATATAAAAGTCATCGTCAAAGATGGCTTCTTCTGGATCTATTTGCGCTGTCATGAGTACGTCTCTGTTTTCTTCGGTTCTTTGGAGTTTCAGACTCGGAAGGTCATTGTCGTTCTTTTTTCTGAATATTTTGTTGATTTTAGGGAACATCCTAGGGTCGCTCGAATTAACTGACCGGATCTTGCGGTCCCAGTACTTGTTAATTGATAGCCTGTAGTTCTCCTTAATCAACAGATTGACATTTTTTATTGACGACTTCAGTGTCCTAACCTCCAAGTCGTGTGGGTCTGAAAGTCGTCTGTACAAGTTTTTGAGTCTTGTCAGTAAGCCACTCTTGTGCTTTCGCAGTGCGTCAATTGTCGCGTTTCTGTAAGCGTCCATTTGGTCCCGTTCTCTGTACTTTGGAATTGTCCGTTCCATCGTTCGTTTTATTGTTTCGTCCATCTGTTGTAAATGTTGGTCAATTTCTGTATTTGTCAGGTTTCTGTTGTTTGGTGGGTCTATGTCACTCGAACGAAGGTCACTCACGCCAAGGTGTTGGTGAAACGAGGCCAACGCATCTTACTGTAATTGTAAGAGTGCGTTGCAACGTATTCCTCCAACTCCACGCGTTCGTTCGGAATCTGCATTACAGCAGCCAGTCCGCAGTGATCACTGTCGTACTCGACTGTCTGTAAGCAGTTTCGCGGGTGATTACCCACTTTGTCTGTAACTGTCAGTCTGGTGTCGTACAGCAAAAGATCCAGAAAGGAGCCGCTTCTTGGATACGATGGCCTTTCAGTAGCCAGCAGGTCGACGCCATATTCAACGCTGTAAAGATTCATCAAATTAAAAAGATGATTACCTCTGGGATTACTATGTTCATTTCCCCAATCTTCATGTTTTGCGTTCAAATCACCGGTCCAACGCACTAACCATCACGCTATGGGTACTACGTTTAATTCAATTCTAAAATTAAAAAACAACTTTTCTTTACTTAGAAATTCGATATCGATTTGCTGACTTATTTTAGTTAACTGATTATAACTGATTTTAATAAGATTCGAATAGAAACCATTGATCAATGAAACTCATAACTCACAGTACACGAATTAGACCTCCAGGATTTTGAGATCTTTAAAAAAACACAAATACTCAAAACCCACGAAGCACGCTTTTTTATTTCTTAGCTTCTGCTAAAAATATTACGCCTTGAGCAATTCTATATGTGCAATATATTACTTACAGGTTCCCCAACATCCATTATATTTAGGACAAACAAAAACCTGGTTTATTTACTTATTCCTATATGCAATTCCTTTTGACAACGTTATGTTTTGTTTTCGAACAAAATGCATGTTTCCAAACAAAAACTCCCGACTACTGCAAAGCAACTCTCTTTAGGTCCAACATTTCCCACAACCTTGCCGACATTTATATATATACTTACAAAAAGATTTAGAATTTTCCATTCAAAATACAGTTATACTTTTACAACACACATATTTATATATATATGTATGTATCAACCTCCGAGTCTATAATCCTCTATGGAAAAATTGTAAAATAAAATGAAAGGAAAGTTTTTAATCCTTTTGTCGGTCGTATTTTTAATACTTTCCTCACAAAAAAGGATTTTTTTTTTGTTTAAAAATAAATTTTACACTCTCGTTCGGTTGGTGGTGATGGCAGTGCTACAAGCAATATCCATTTGCCTTTATGAAGTACCTACTGATAAAGTTTCTACCTCTTAAATAAGCATATCCTTTTCCATCAGCCTCTATGGTCACTTGATTTATATAACTTTCTTTTTCACAAAAATAGCACAATTATTACTTCCATTATGACAATACTTTTTAAAAAATTAAAATAGAAATTAAAAAATATCTCTACGTGAAACATACTTTTAATTGCTGTTTTGAAAAAATTCTATTATTATATTCCTAGAGGCAGCAAGGAGGCTTAGTTATGGAATACAAAAAAAAGTTTGTTCTGAATAAAAAGCCGAATCGAGAACATAAGGTACCATCAAGAAACCTAAATTTCAAATTGAAAAAGCTGACCTCGTTTTCGGTCACGTTTTTGATCTGCACATTGTTGTACCTCTACAATACAAACCTAACATTAATATTTGAAACCCTTTTCTTCAATTTAATTTAGAACTAAGTTTGTAACGTATTTGAGTCAAAGATTTAATTTTGTGTCCTTTTTTTATGATTTAGAAAAGTTAAACGTCCTGTACGAACAGAACTGGACGATGTTGGTGCACGAACAGCTACGACGCTTCGAGGGATCAATTGTGGCAGCAACACGAAATGGCGGAATGGTGGGTGTAGTTTCTCCAGCTTCATCGTCGACGACGGCAGCGGCGGCCGTGACTACCACTGGATTCGAATCGGACAAAGGACGATGGTCTTTCAGTGAAGCCCTACTTTATTCTGTGACTGTGATAACAACAATAGGTAAGTGTATTTATTTGAGCTTTGACGTGGGGTTGCTTCTCTTCTAGTACCTAAAAATATGTTCAACCGAAAAGGTTGATATACCCTTAACACCGTATAAAATACCTTCCCTACATACCTTTCCCATAATTAAAGAACTTGGTGATGGAGCAAGTGGTTCGTTTTATAGACAACTGACAGAAAGAATTCTTTTATTCTTTGTTACAATTTAAATATAAATTAACTTTTGAAGAGGATTTGTTTTAGTCAAAGGAATAAAAAAAAGAATCGTTAGACAATTTGAGGGCTTAATGCACAAGCTCAAGGGAAGAGCGATAAATAACCAGCTTAATTTTATGAATATTTCATTTTAAATGAGTTTTATGTGCGAGACAGTTATTAAAAAATAATGGAGGTGGTAAAAGTGTAAATGTAAGCTGCATTGGATTTCGAGCTTTTACACAACGATGTGGTTTTTAAGTGGAATATCTCTGCAAATTAAAATGCATTACCTGGTTTTACGAATTTTCCCTTAAAAAAATTGTAATCAAAGATAATGTAATAATATATTCAGGGAGGTATGATTCTTAAAAGCTGCACATTTTGGAATAATATTACTCTGAATGCAAATTAATATACATATAACCTGATTTACTAATGTTTATAAATAAATATTCAAAAAAAATAATTGAAAGATGACTTTTATAAGGTTTATACACTTTCAAAAAACCATCTTATTTTATTGGTAACACAGATATTCAAACATGGCAAATTGATTCATTTATCGACATTGAAATATATGAAATTTTTTAATTATTAATAATAGATATAAGTGGTATAAATATTGCTGTACAACTTCGTTGGGCGAAACGTCCTTTTCGGCCTCATGCTTGAAGAAAATTTCGGCAATCCACGCCGCCGAACTGTCACTTTCTAACCGATAAAAATTATTTTTCCTTATTTATTTTTTATTTAGTTTTATTAACATATATTTTTTCAAGTAGAGTAAATAGATCTTATAGACTACCAATTACAACATTACAAATAATAACAATCTTCTCCTTCTTCGTTTTCGGCTACTAGTAGCAACACTTTAACTCCTCCTGGAGCATAGGGCGGCAACCAGTTCCTTCCATAGCTCTCTATTCCTAGCACGATACCTCAGCTGGGACCACGTCTCCAAGTTTTTGGACCGAGCTTCCTTCATGACAGATGATCTCAATGTTTCTCTTGGCCTTCCAGGCCGCCTTCTACATTGAAGATTCCATTAAAGCACAGCTTTGCTATTTTGTCGTCCGACTTCCTCAATGTATGGCCAATCCAGCGCCACTTTCTCTGCGCGATGTCAACATTGTCAACATCCATTTTTGTTTGCCCAGTCCTGAGCCCTAGTTCATCGTTAGATATGGTTTGTGGCCACCGGATGTTCAGGATGTAACGTAGACAGCGGTTGACAAAAGTTTGCAACCTTCTCGAGATGTTCGCAGAGCACCTCCAAGTTTCGCAGGCATATAGCAGCACGGATTTTAAGTTGGACTCAAACAACTTAAACTTGATACGGAGCGTTATTTTCCTGGAGTTCCACACTTTAAAAGCATTCTGAATCGACTACGGGCTTCATTTATTCTATTGGTGACATTCAGGTGCGTTTCACCATCGAGTGAAAAATAGCTTCAAAGATAATTGAGCTGGGTGACCTTTTCTACTGCCACTTCTATCACAATAACATGTTGTTGTTTTCGGCTGGTGTGCATAAACTTAGTTTTACAGGAATTAATCCTTAATCCAGCCACATTTGGCTGCGGTCTGTTTGCCATTTCTGTTTGCCATTAAGCATATGTGCAGTCAGCATAGTCCAAATGGCTTAATGTTTCCTTCAGTCGCCAGTGGATACCCTGTCTCACGTGTTCACCCACCGTAGCAGTCGTAACATCATCAGTAGCAAACAAGAACAGAATCGGTGACAATACATAGCCCTGTCTCACTCCCTGTGCCACTTGAAATGCGTCGGAAAGCTGTCCATTGTGCCAAACGAAACACCTTGCGTTGTCGTACGACTCTTTTACTATCGCAACAATTTTATCAGGAATGCCTCTAGCAACAAGCGATCTCCAGATAACATCACGACTAACTCGATTGAAGGCTTTTTCAAAATCAACGAACATGAGGTAAAGCGGCGATTGGTATTGCGATGATTGTTCAAGAATAATTCGAAAGGTGTCAATGTGGTCGACATATGATCGACCACTGCGAAATACCTCTTGATGCCTCTTGAGCGTAGACTCGATCTTGATTTTATCCTCTCAGGAATGATGGTTGTCATTAACTTTGGAAATACGGTCAGAATGGTGATTCCGCGCCAGTTATTGCAGTTCTTAAGATTTCTTTTAGCTTGACGGTTAACCCGTACTTCCATTCAATGGGAAAGGTTTCGTTTTTTCCTAACAGACTTAACAAGTGACAACAAAATACTGGCAGCAAAGTCGGCGCTTGCTTTGAGGAATTCGGCAGGTATGCCATCCATGCCCAGCTGTTTTGTTGTTTTTTAAAAGATGTATCGCGGTTCTTATTTCCATGCATGTCGGGAGTCAATATTAATACTACTGGTAGATCTACGTAATTCCGGCAGTTGATGATTTGCATTAGCGTTTGCATTTGTATTCTGATCATCGTTCAGCAATGTACAGATGTGCTCCTTCCATCTACGCAATTGATCTTCCATTAACACTTAAAGACTACCGTTCGTGTCACGAACAGGATGGTTGACAATATTTTGTTAACCTACAAGATCCTTAGTGATTTTGTACAGCATACTTGTGTTACCTTTTCTTGCAGCTTAATCAAATACAAATTAAAATTATTAAACTCCATAGCTAAAAAATAAAAACATTAAAATATCTTTACTACAATATTTTAAGAAATCTACATTTTCATTTTTACACACTGAATTTGCCTGTCTAAAACAACGCGAATTTGGCCCATTCATGCCATAATTTACACTGTGTTGAGCAACACGAAAGGTATCAAACACTCTTAAAGTATAGCCCGGACAATTAAAACAAAAATCTTACTTACTTACTTAAGGTGGCTCTACAGTCCTGTATGAACTAAGGCCTCAACCAACAAACTTCTCCTTCTAGCACGATCACTAGCTAGATGTCTCCAGTTTCGCGCTCCAAGTTGGGTGAGGTCACTTTCCACTTTTGCGCGCAACCTAATCCTCGATCTTCCTCTACTGCGCTGTCCTGTGGGTGTGAATTCGATGACTTTCCGGGCCGGAGCATTGGTTTCCATGCGCTCTACGTGACCCAGCTATCTAAGTCGTTATACTTTTACCCTTCTGGCTAAGTTCGTCATTCCATCCTCTCCTCCACTCCCCCTGTATGCATACGGGACTGAGATCACACGAAGAACTTTTCTCTCGAAACAACCCACGGTGCTTTTGTCACAGTCCATGCTTCTGCACCGTATAGTAGGACGGGATGATAAGGGTCTTATATAACGACACTTTGGTCCTTTAAGAGGATTTTTTCAATTGCTTTCTTATCTTAAAGAAACAGCGGTTAACAAGAGTTTTTCTTCGTTTGATCTCAGCGCTGGTGTTGTTTTCTGTTTTTACAGCGGAGTCTAGGTAAACGAAGTACTTGACTACCTTAAAGTTACATCTGTCGGTGGTCACGTTTTGACTAAGACGTCGGTGTTGTAGGTCTTTTCTTGATGACAGCATGTACTTTGTTTTGCCCTCATTAATCGTTAGAGCCATTTTTGCCGACTCTGCCTCAATACTTACAAAAGCCCCATTGACATCGCGCCTAGTTCTTCCGATTATGTTAGTTTCATCAGCATATGCTAGTAATTGGACAGGCTTTTAAAATATAGAGCCTCTAGTGTTGACGTATAAGCTCCGCACTATTCTTTCAAGTACGACGTTAAAGAAATAGCATGACAGCGCATCACCTTAGCCAAAACTTTTGTTGACATCGAAACTTTTAGTTAAGTTGTTTCCAACCTTTATAGAGCAAGTGAATTCTCCATGGGCATCCTACGCAAACGGACGACTTTGACAGGTACATGGCTTCATACAGCTCGTCCCTGTAGATGCTGTTATATGCGGCCTCGAAATCGATAAAAATATGGTGGGTGCCGATTTGGTGTTCTTGGGTTTTTTTCAGGATCTGCCGTAGTGTGAATATTTGATCGACTGTGGACTTTCATGGTCTAGAACCACTCTGAAGGACCTATCAGGCTGTTGACGATGGGCTTAAGGCATTCACATATTACGGCAGAAAAGATTTTGTAAGCGATGTTAAGTAGACTGTTGCCTCTATAGTTGGTTCAGTTCAGAGGGTCTTCTTTTTTCAGGATCGGATCGGGCAAACAAAAATTTGGTCCCATTCCTCGGGCATGCATTCTTCCAACCATATCTTACAGATAAGTTGGTTCATCCTCCTAACCAACTTATCTCCAGCTGCTTTAAAGAGCTTGGCATTTAAGCCATCTGCTCCAGCGGCTTTATTAGACTTCAGCTTAGATATGGCAATCCTTACTTCGTCTAAGTCGGGAGGCCGGGATTGTTGGCTTTCATCGTCTATGTTGAATGGATCATCCTACCTGACAGTGTAATTCACTTCGTCGTCGCCGTTATACAGTCTGCAGAAGTGGTCCTTCCATATCCTCAGCATTGACTGCGGTTCCACCATGATGTTTCCACTTTCGTCTTTGCAGCCTTCTGTTCTAGGTTTATGTACCTGTTCATTTCGTTTCACCTGTTCATAAAACTTTTGAACTTCATTCCTGTTTTAAAACCTCTCAACATCTTCGACCACACGCTTCTCATGATCTTGTTTTTTGCTTCTCAGAAGTCAGTGTTCCTCTGGCCTCTTTTGCTCATAGAGGTCATGAGCCATCTCTCGTCCCTTTATGCAGCGCCGCTTTGCGTGCCTGTTGTTTGGCTGCATTTGCCTGCCGACATTTTAATGTCGTAGCTTGGACACTGCTGGATATGTTTTGTCTAAGAGCTCGAAGAAAATATCTTTGTTGTCGTCATCCTTCTCTTCTGTGGGAGCGGATGGTCATTAGGCTCTCGTTGAGGCACCTATAGCTCAAGACTTGTTACCTTAGTTTGGCTCAAATTACAAAACCGCATCCAAATAAATAAAATGTTGGTTTTATCGGAAGCAGTAAAATAGTAAATATCACAGTTTTTCATCCTCATTTTAACCGGCCCATCCCATCATATTTCCTGGATGTGATGTCTGCTTAGTAGCAGTTAAAGGCCTCAACTAATTCTTCGGCTGCACGTGGTCTGTCAAGGGATCTAATATTCCACGTGCATATCCAAAGTTCGTTAAGGAACACTTAATCTTAAATATATTACCTTCATTGTCTTTAGATAAAAGGTACCATTTTTTTAATTTAAATTTTTCAGAACGCCTTTAGTTAATAAACACTAGCTACTAAAAAATAAGTAACTTAAGAATCTTTATAGTAAATCGCATGTTCTACACGTTCGATTCCAGTCTTGAAATGTATGTCTGCTGACAGAAGTTTTCATTGAAAGCTATAACCAAACTGTCAAACAAATTTCAATGATTGGTTTCAATGACCAAAACCAATGATAGCTAAAAATAACTGGTCCCTTAGTTAAAAATTTTTTTACAACTTGAAAACTTTGTGTACTCAAACTGAATTTTCGTATTTTTTTAATAATTTATCATCGCTTTACAAAGTTTTTACAATTAAGAAAGAAAGCAAAGGTCAAAACACATTAAGAAGACCAGAATGTAAAAATTAAATTAAAGCTCTTTATCACAACATGGAATTACCGTTAATTAAAACAATTCATTTGATTTTATTAACTTTTTTTTAAATTATTTCGAGGGCCTGACACGTATATTTTATTAAATTTTGTCTACACAGGCGAATACCTCATTCATTATTTATCAAGCTTATGATATTTTATAAAAGCAAAATTTCCGTTCGTCATAATATTTACATTCGAGAACATGAACCTCCCCTACTTATAATTTTATCTTTAACCTTATTGTCTTATTTTTCTTGTCTAACTGACATACTTAATGGCAAATACCAAGGTCATTCCATTGAATGCCATTTCATCGAGCGGTTTTATTTTTACGTTCTAAGTAGAATGTCTTCTTCTTCTTTTTTTTTTTTTTTTTGGGGTTGTAAATATTGCCTGAAGCTTTATATCTCAGTTTATTCAAGTGGAAGCAGTACACTTTTTATACACCAACTCTATGTATGAAAATACATTCATTTCCTTGCGGTTACTGCTCCATGCCCCCAGCTATGAATGGATATATAGCCCAGAGTAAGAAGATCATAAAGCAACGTTAAAAGATGCCATTATGCTCCATCACTACGGTAAAATAATAAAAAAGAAACCACCCCAACATCCAACCTTCGGAAAGGTAAAAAATATACAAAACCTCAACCTCTCGTACACAGTATTCTAAACATGAACATAAACGTGAACATTGAAGGCAAAAAGTAAAGGAAATTCAAATGATTTGCCTCCGTTTATTTATTGCAAGGTCCCTTACTCAAAGACCTAAACTCAAACCCTAAACCAACTCAATTCACCCATTCAATTTTTTGTTTGTTTTCTCTTTTCACTTTTCCCTCTTCTCTTTCGTTCTTTTGTTCGTTTGGCATATTTCTAGGCCATGGTAACCTGACACCAAAATCTTCCGCCGGAAAAATCGCCACCATCCTGTATGCCTTAATTGGAGTTCCTTTGATGTTGATGTGTTTATCGAGCCTCGGCGGCCTGTTAGCTGAGGCCCTGCAATGTACATACACGAGGATATGTTGCCGCTTGCAAAAGGTCCGGCAACAACATAAGCAGCACCAACAAAAGAATAGAGGGACCGCAGCTCAGAATGGTTTGAGAAGAAAAAGTTCAGAATCCATGGGCTCGAGTTCCTGTCATGGACAATCGAATGAGGTAAGCCAAATGCTATAAATTATAATTGATTATAATAATGTTGTTGCTGTGGGCTGACTTTGCATTAATTGGAATTTGTTTATTATGTATATTTGAGGCAGTACCTAACTACTGAGGGCTAGGCAGAGGGTAGACTATATATGAGCATTGGGAACAGGGTAAGGATAATATGGCAGGGAGCTTAAGATTCATATTTAGATCGTGTGTGTACAAAGAAAATCCACAAATTAGTTCGTCTAATAGATGAGAAAGTTATAGGTAGCTCTTACTCTTAGGTATATGAAGGTCTAATTTGCTTCAAGCCAAAAGGATGAAATTGGGAATAACAATGCAGGATATATGGCTAATCATGTTGACCATCCCAAGGGATTACTCGTATTAGATATATGTACATTCTCGAATGTTTATAAGAAAAAGGATATTTACTATTATTGAAGGAGAGAAGAGTTATTGACATGTTTTCAAGGACTATACGAGTGTATGAGGTTCAATATATGTACATATATAGATTATTGGTAATATCATGAGTCTTCACGCTGGGAGCCATTTGCTTAGACAACATTTTATGAAGGTACTAGGCAACGTAAGGCCTTGTAACCATGTAATTATCTTGATAACCATGCCGGAAGTTTTAAAGGAAGAGTTTTAATATGCTATATCTATTTAATTTATTATTAAAGAGTCAATAGAATACACATATTTTTAAGAACAACTTAGTGATCTGAATGTATAAGATAGATGGATAGATAAGATTTCTATTGATTATCTTGAATATTTTACATTGTTTACAAAAATCAAAAAAAGCATTAACGTCGAAATCGTTCAAAAATAATATAATTCCATTTTCATTCAAAAAACACGTTCCAAGAATGAAGATGTCTGATGTCTTTAAGAATTGGACAATTTATTTATCCCAAAATACTTAACTTATCACTCGATCTTCCAATAGAATACATTTCTTCTGATTTTGCTGAGAATGGGGCATTTTCTTAAGAAGTGGACAATATCTTCTCTTTCTGATAGGTTGCACAATGCACATATTACACTTTAGGGGTAAATCAGGTCTGTGTGAAATAAAATTTAAATCTATTAGTTCACTACGTAGTCTGACCATCATAAAAATCACACTGACATTATTGGAATCCTTAAAATAGTCGTTCTCTGCAAGGTTATGATTTATTCTGCTGTAAGGTGTTCTGTACAATGAATTAGACGCATCAGCAATATATTCAGCTCTACATTTCTCATCAACCTTTAAAATGACTTCATACAAGATGTTTTTAGCGGTTGTTTAGTCCTCGATGGGTAAACTAAAATTAATTTGACACTCCCCAGAAAGATGTTGCCACTTCTTTGATGTTGTATGGCTTTTTGGGCACTTTTTTTACGACCCGCGAATCATTCGTTTTAAAAACGTTAAGCAAGAAGTCCGCTTGTAACTTCAATGTTTTTATAATCAAAGGAGAGAGACCCGTTTCCAGCATTATTACGTGGTTTGGCGTATTTGTCGCAAATGAAATATTCTTTTTATAAAGTGCGTTAGGAGTTTTTCAACCAAATTGTGCTTTTTACATCCGAATACCATACTTTCAGTACCCGTGGCATGATGGTTAGT
Organism: Eupeodes corollae; assembly: GCF_945859685.1. Lineage (NCBI taxonomy): Eukaryota > Metazoa > Arthropoda > Insecta > Diptera > Syrphidae > Eupeodes > Eupeodes corollae. The sequence continues at coordinate 231,110,589 of NC_079147.1, forward strand.
GCATGGGACTGTCATGCAAGGGGTCTTGGGTTCAATCCCTGCCTGTGCCACCTTAATTTAAAAAAAATCATTTTCGCGGGTACTGACTCTTGCGAGGAATTGAAAAATCCTTCAAGAGTAATCCTGGTCATGCAAAAGTGCTTCCTCAAATTAGGCGTCCGGATTCGGCCTAAAATTGTAGGTCCCTTCCATTCCTGACAACAGTACTCGCACACAGGAAATGGTTGACAGTTGTAAGTCACTAGGCACTGGTTCCCAACGGACTGTTACGCCACACAATTTATTTATTATACCTTACTTACTTACTTACTTAAGGTCGCGCTACAGTCCGGGTCAAACCTGGGTCTCAACCAACATGCGTCTCCAGCCAGCTCGGTCCTTAGCTAGCTGTCTCCAGTTTCGCACGCCAAGTTGGTTGAGGTCATCTCTCACCTAGGTGCGCCACCTAAATCGCGGTCTTCATCTACTTCGCCGTCCCTCGGGATTGGTTTCGAAGACCTTCCGGGCTGGAGCGTTGATGTCCATCCACTCTACATGACCTAGCCATCTAAGCCGTTGGACTTTAATTTTGTTAACTAGGTCAGTGTCTCTGTACAGCCCGTACAGGTCCTCGTTATATCTTCTCCTTCATTCTCTATATATGCGTACGGGACCGAAGAATTTTTCTCTCGAAGCATCCTAAGACGCTCTCATCTTTCTTTGACAGGGTCCAGGCCTCAGCGCCATAAATGAGAACCGGGATGATGAGTGTCTTATAGATGGTGATTTTAGATGCTCGAGAGAGGACTTTACTTCTCAATTGCCTTCTTAGTTAATAGAAGCAGCGATTTGCAAGAGTTATTCTTCGTTTGATTTCAGCGCTGGTGTCGTTGTCTGTATTAATAGCGGTGCCTAGGTAGACAAAGTCCTTAACTACCTCAAAGTTATAGCTGTCCATGGTGACGTTTTGTTGAAGACGTCGTCGTTCAGTGTCCTTTTTTGATGACAGCATATACTTGGTCTTGCCCTCATTGACCACTAAACCCATCTTCTTCGCTTCCGTCGCAATGCACAAAAACGCTCCACTGACATCATGCTTTGATCTTCCAATTATGTCAATATCATCCGCGTATCCGAGTAATTGGATGGACCTTTGGAAGATTGTGCCTCTAGTGTTGACGGTTGAGTTTTGCACAATTCTTTCAAGAACGATGTTGAAGAAGTCGCATGACAGTACATCGCCTTGTCTAAAACCTTTTTTGACATCAAATGCATCGATAAGGTGCTTTCCGACTTTTATAGAACAGCGTGCATTTCCCATCGTCGTTCTGCACAAACGGATAAGTTTGACAGGGATGCCAAAGGTGGAAACACCTCTCCCCCCCTCTCTTGTTTGCTGCCCCCAACAACTTTCCACTGGGGTTGGAACCCAATCTCCAGTTAAGGTACTAGGCACCCGATGTTTACCGCGGGGAGGTGAGAGTAGGAGTTAATAGACAGAGATGGGTTTTAAGAAAAACCTGTGGACGCTTGTGTCCTCTTGAATGCACATGTCTACCATTTCAACATCACATCCCCATACCTGCGATCCGTATAAAAGTATGCTCTCGGCTATTGCTTCAAACACTTTAAACCTGCTACTATGTTCTATACTCTTATTCAAGAAGCATTGTTTCCAAGTCATATTAATAGCAGTTTTCGCCTTTCCAATTTCTCCTCCAAGTGTTTATCCACATTTAAATTATTTGTAACAGTAATGCCATGGTATTTGTATTCTCGCACACATTCAATATTTTCGCGATTATAGCTCCATTTTTCATTTTTCCCCATAACCTATCATCAACTTTTGCAATTAGGTTCAGTGACTCCTTCTAGTGATTGAAATGTAAGGATCCATCTCACACTCCCAAGCAAGTTTCACCCATTCTGCATACCTTGCTGAATTCTATCGAATAGTTTGAAGTGTCACTATCTTCAATAATCGGTAATTTTGTATATTTATGATTTTGAGCACGTAATCAATTTGCATTCGATACTTTCGTTTGAGAAACACCTACTCCAATATGCGCTAATGGCGGCTTTTGCACTTGTAGGCTTTTCTCTCAGATGCGTTTTCATATTTAAATTTTTTGTCAAGTTCAATCCAAGGTATTTGAAGTCTTTGACTATCTCTATATTCTTACCATTGTAGTTCCATTTTTCATTGAGCCAGTTTCTAGCTCATCCGTTCTTAAAAATCATAATCTTGGACTTTTCCATGTTTACTATTGGCCTCCATATTTACAGTACTCAAAATTCCGCTTAATTATAACCTGTAGTCATTCTGGAGATGACGAGAGAACCGCAATATCATAAGCGAACATCAGGACTTTTATCAATTCTCCAGAGTGTTCGATACCAGCAGGTAAAAAATCGACTAAGTCTTCCATAAATAGAGCAAATAGGCTGATTAAGTTCGAAATTAATCCGACGTTTCTGTACCATTTCTAACTACTGTATTAGTATCCATATACACAGGCTTCCAAATTTTAACGCCATTCCCATACAAAAGAGCTTGCCTTTTTACCGTGTAAAATACAGACTTAAAATCTACGAAAAACAACTATAACTTCTTCCTTCTTCTTTAAAGTGAATCCGCAATGCTTTTCAGATCAAAGACATGATCGATTCTTAAGTAACCGGATCTAAAGCTTGCCTGAAATTCTTTCAACAACTTATCTTCATCAATTCATTTACTCAGCCACGTTTGCAGAATGGTTGTTAATATTTTATAACCCGAATTTAAAAATGATATTCCACGATAATTCGACACCACAGACTAGCTTCCTTTTTTGTCGATCGAAAAAATGATTGATTTACTTAATTCTTGAGGAATCATGCCGTTGTAAACTGCAGTTAGCTTGCTCATTAACTCAACTTTTAAATGCTTAAGAAATTTCGCTGGTATCCCATTGGAGCTTGCCACTTTTCCATCCTTCATTTTGTTCAGTGGTACATTTATTTCTTCGTTGGGTATATTTGTGTCCAAAACTTTATTATAAACACACTTAGGTACAAAATGAGAGTTGTTTGGGTTAAGCAAATTTTTTAAAATGGTCTGCTTAAACCATGGGGCTCAACTTCGCATTTACTCGTATTTTAAAGGTTACCATTCAAATTTGACACCAAATTAAAAAAGTCCTTCGAGTTCATACAATTGGATAATCTTCTAGCTTCTGTCTTTTTTTGAAACACAAGGTCTTGTAATAGGTGTTTGCTTAAAAATACTGTCCTTTAAAGTGCTCATCACTTGAGCGACTATAAGCTCTTAATCATCCAAATGATAATTTTGTGGCCTTTTTACTCTCTAGATCAAATCAGAGAACCAAGCAAAAGTCTTGGAGATGTCCTCATTATTTTTTTATAAACATTTTGAAACAAATATCTATTTATAAAGAAGTTGCTAAGGTCTAAGCACTACTAAAAGGTGTCCAATCATTCACAAACAATTTTAAAGTTGTGCCAAACAAATATAGCATTGTGACCGCTGACAGCTCAGACCTTATTTTTATATTTATGGGTTTATTTAACGGTAATATCCGAGTTTTAAGCTCAGAAAGTCCCCCAGTAACAATTCATCCATAGTGCGTTACTATAGCAGAATGGCTGTGGACCATTCTACTTCGAGTCAGACGGTATCAAATACAAACATTCGTTACCTTGAAATGATAACTCAGGAGCTAGTAGCTGCATTACAAGCTAAGGATGTGATCAACATAATTATGGTTTCAAAAAGACGATTCATGCTATAAAACCAGGTAAACAATTTCATTACAGTTGCACGATTTGTTTCTAAATAGCAATCAGTCGTTTTTTCTATCCTAGATATTAAAAAAAATATTATAGAAGGTCTTTCTCGAATGCTAAGTACTTTTAGGTATTTATTTAGCGGATAAACTGGAAAATTTTATGTTTAGAGTGAGTTTTCGACAGTTGAGCTTTTTTGATGTACGTAAGCAATCCTTAAAGAACCCAAACAAAAATTCTTGATTTTGAAAGATTGTATACTTTCTTGGGGTGCTTTGCTGGCTTCACATCAATTTGAACAAAGACTTTAAAACATTTAAATGCAAAACAACTATTTACCAGCTTATTAATCACCTACCAGCTTCTTTTATTCAGAATTAAAACAAAGAGAAGCTTAAGAACGTAATGGTCACAGAAATCACAACCGAATCTCTTTATGAATCCTAGGATCCTATTAGATTTTTTAACAAGGTAGTTTAAATTCTCATTCAAAATTAACTTGTGATCAAAAATAACACCTTAATCAAAAAACTTACAGACTTAACTTAAAGGACATGTATGAAACGTATAATTAAAATCAAAGATAACTTTCTCGAGTGTAAAACTCGTGCTTTACATTTTTCTTTTATAATAAGCGCACACTCAAGGGGATAATACTACCCTTCTTATGTAGACACAGTGTGAGCACTAGGAAAAGGAGACAGGGGTAAAATTGAGCTGTAGGTGCACATTGGTTTTGAATTCCTGAATATTGCAATGACTGTGAAAGACAGAGTGTGGCAAGGCATTCCACATTCGCATAGTACGTTTAAAGAACGAATCTCTGTATTTTATAGTACGACCGAAGTTGGGCTCGAGGGTATAGTGATGATCGTTCCTAGGGGCGAGAGTGTTACGGTTGAACTATTTAAGGGGCTATTTCTCTAGAGCATAAACCATTAAAATAACGGTAAAAGAGGTTGAAACAAGACACTTGTCAACATTTAAAATGAGACGATTTTTACTGCGTCATTACCTAAATATTAACAAGTCTTCTTGGAAAACAGTCTTCTGCATCAACAGTCAGAAGTTGATTTTATACTTTTGAAAAGCTTAATGTTGTCAGCATTAATAAGAACGATTAAATTTTGTATGAGCAAAACCAAGCCATTTATAAATAAATTAAATAGAATTGGACCTAAATGGCTTCCCTGAGGAACTCCAGAATTCAAAAAAAATTGATCCAAATACTCATTACGAAATACGACACTATAAATTTTATTTTTTAAATACGATGAGATCCGATTAAATAAATTGATTTCAAAACCCTAATTGTTTTAGTTTTAAAATTAATATATTGTGACTTCTGAAAGGCTTTCCTAAAATCAGTAAATACACCACCGACGTGTGCACGTTTTTCAAAAATATCTAAACAAAAGGACGTGAAGTTGACTTTCACGAAACCTTGCTGAAGTAATAATCCTTATTCACAAGTAAAATGAATGCACTTTTTCACGTATTAGGAAAAAGAGAATTATTTAAGGACTCAGTAAAGGGAACACATAACGGATATGATAAATAAGCAACACATTTTTTTTAAATGGAGGATAGTACACCATCAGGGCCCGGAGTCCTGGACTAAAACACTCATTCAGTTTCATCATACTCTGTGCAACAGAATCGCTTATTTCAAATTGAATTGAATTCAAATTAGGAAAATTTAATTAAGAAAAAGAGGATTAAGAACTGTTGTTATCGTTTGTACCTGTGAAAGCTTTCTTGAAGAAGTTTGTAAACATGTTTTCAATAACCTTAGGCTCATGACTGGTTGACGTTGAATTTGACAAAGAGCTAGGTTAGCCACAAGTTTTATTTTTTAATGAATTAACAATAAAACTTCAAATCTCAATATCAAGTTCAAGTAATACAGTTTTGTAATAAAATAAAGAACTAATTTGCTTAAAATTGTTTCTTATATGATAAAAATATATGTACACAGAAAAGTTTTGATGGAAATAGCTGTTTCAGGAAATGCTACTAATAAAAACTGAATTAAAAGCTAGATAGGTATGCAAACAATTATTTACTAAAAACAACTAGAAAACTAAATTAACTTTTCAGCATAAGTCGTTGTAGCAGTAGAATGCAATTACCTCTAGGTCCTTGCGTTGGGCGCCATTTATATATCAGTTTTTATGACTTAATCCACAAGAAGTTCATATTTTTCTCTGAGGAATATGAAATTTCTCGTGAATGGGAGAAATAAAAATGAATTTAATCATATTTTTTCTCGTCATAGCAGCCATAACTGCGTGCCATAGAATTTAACATTAAAACTTACCAACCAACGATGACGATAAGAGGACGAACGACCAACAGCCCCACCAACCGACCGACGTGACGTAGTAGGAGCGGGAAAAAAATGAAAGAAATGCAAGCAAACAGCATTTTACGGTTATAAACTATAATAATACACTTCTATGGGAAATTTTTTACGGACTTTAAGTGGTAGATGGGAAGTTTATTACAATTTTGTTCCGGTTTTCTTCTCTTTTTTTTCAAAAAATATAAGTATGGCTGATGCTTACTCGGGCACGAAATTGAGTGAGCTACATACAAAACATACAGATTACCTACGACGGGGTTAAAAGCATAGACAAAGTTAAGAATGGCAGGAAAGATGAAGACCGTGAAAGAGTAAATATACTTAGATACTATTTTCTGCGATTATTGTTATGAAAAGTGAATATAACTTTGTTGCGTATAAATTTTACTTTCAGAACTCGGAGGGGTTAAGTTCGGCCACTTGAGAGATTGAGAAAATGTTTAACTTTTAAAGATTAAAATATTCAAAGCGTAAAGTAAAGTAACTTTTAGTTGATCATTTTTGCAATTTAACAGTTGAAGGCGGCATAAAACTAGAAGTCGTATATAGAAGAAGACAAATGTTGTCGAATTGAACTTTTTCCAAAATTAGTTTTGTAACTTTAAGGGGGCCTTAGTAAACTAATATTTTAAATATTTTAAATGTTAAGAAAATAAGGAGAAAATAAGTCCCTTCATCCTATTGTTTTGAATATGAAAGATTAAAATGACATTCGTGATGTGCTGCTGAAAAAAGAAACTCTACACTTTGTAATATCATAATGTCAATTCAAAGTTTGGCGATCTTTAATACATAACTAAAACTTTCAAGATTGTTGTCCTTAAAGTAAAAATATGCATATGAAACATTGATTTAATTCTCATAACAGTCTAAGGGCTACGTCATTGTAAAAATATTAAATTTTTTCCTCTAAGGGTTTTACTTAAACAATCGAAATGTAAAAAAAAAACTATAAAAACTACCACTGATTAATTTTCTCCCTAAGAACTTTTGGTCTTAATTGTTTCTGACTCGACTAGATACATGGCTTTTCTTAAGCAACAACAATTGTCCGTGTTGAAAATAGTTTGTCAGTCTCATCAGGAAACTAAATAATTGTTATGAAAGTGTACAGTAAAACTTTTTGGTGTGCAGTGTGCACTTTAAAGTAAATTAAGATGAACTTTGTTGCAACAGGACCTTTCCGTAAAACATGGATAATTTCTTATTCCAACATCAAGGACACACACAAAAAGTTTTCTTTTTATTTCCTCAAAAACAAAAACAATCGAAACCCTGTCACTTGTGAAAAAGAATGGAATGGAGTGATCCGTTTCAGAGGACCATATAGCTGAGTTGGCATTTTCGTCCTGCGTTCCTAAAGTTTAGAACAAAAGCACAGCACAGACGTATAAAGTATTTAATATGTTTTCTGGCAAATGACAGAGAATATCTTTTTTTTAACGAATTTCTCAAACTTTTAATGCAACTAAAGTTTTTCATGCTCAGTGGCTAATTTCTGTTCTTTTCGTGCTTGGAATGTTGAAGAATACGAATGTAGGAATGAAAAGGTTAAAACATATAAAGCATTCCTTGCGCTGATAATTTTTGAAAATCAAATGATACGACAAAAGGATGGTAAGTTCTTGTTGTATGGCATTTTAAGCAGAGAAGAATAAGGAAAAAGATTTTTCGATAGTTTTAAATTATTTAAATATTTAAATTAAATGGGCTTCACCAAAATAATAAACATTTATCTTGTTTCGTCATTTCAGATGGATTGTAAATCTTGTAAATATGATCCAGTAATCGAGGAGACAAGTATGCAAAATAGCTATAAATATACTTCTTCATCGGAACGAGAAGGTAAGTGAAATCGTAATTAAGGTTGAGAAATACCGACTTGGATGTTTTATTTCAAGCTATAACAAATTTCAATATAATAAATAATTTATGGTTGATAAAACAGGTTCAAGTATGATCTTCTTAAATATTTGAAATCTGCGTAATTAAAGTTAGCGACAGAAAAAAGTTTAGTTTTGGCCCATGAAACCCCATAGGTCTTGAGTCCGAAGAATACATTATTAACAGTATCGATGCAAAAATATGACCATAGGTTTTATGACTTCAACTAATACGAACAAAAAAATAAATGTCGCTGTAGGGTTAACATGGACACAATGTCCATTTGATAGCTTAAGTATCCAAAAACAGATTTGATAAGAAATCACGTAAAGCTTTTTTTTTCGGATTGTTGAGACTATTTTTTTAAGTACTGGTTTATCCTTTTTGCGGTTCTCAAAGTAAACGTAAAAATGAAGCTGGGGTGCGAACCACACTGATAACTTCTCATTCCGTCTGTCGATTTGTCTTGCTTAAAAGGTTCGTAGGTTTTCGTATTTTGTTCAAAAAGTTATCAGTAAAATTATTCTAAAATTCTTAATAACTATGAACAAAATTTTGCATATGATAAAAGTGTTTGATTTCAAAATATATTTTGATTAGCGAGTTTTTTATTTGAAACCCAATTTTTACCAATTTTAGTTCCATTTCTTAAAAGATAAATTGGATTAATGAAATTAATTTGAGGCCAATGTTTTCTATCATTTTTACCAATTTTGCGTACTAGTTAGTTTAGTTAGAAAAACTTTGTTTGAAAAATGGTTGACAAATTGACAATGAATTTAAGTTTAATTGTATAATTTACCTAGTTGTCTATAACGCAGTGCGGTTGTAACATATTTATATACATTTCTCTAGCCTGCTTTTCCATTTAGAACTTCCAATGCTTCGGCCAATTCCATCACAGCTGCTCCAAAATATTTATACGAAAATTTTTCAAAACAGGACATCTTGCAATGAACTGGTGTACATCTTCTCTCTCATTAAGATTGTAAAGGTCGTATAGAATAAAAATAAATAAATTGGGCTCAATAGTCCATAAACAACCAGGGCCTAGTGACTTACAACTCTCAACCATTCCTGTGTGTGAGAAATGTTGTCAGGGATGAAAGGGATCTACAGTTTATATGCCGAATCCGAACGGCTAATTTTGAGAAAGCACTTTTCATGACAAGAATTACTCTTGGAGGATTTGTCAATTCCTCGCAAGAGGCAGAACCCGTGAAAACTTTTTTTTTAAGTTAAGGTGGCATAGGCAGGGATTGAACCCAAGACCCCTTGCATGACAGTCCAACGCACTTACCATCACGTTTCAGGTACTAACTAATTTAATATTCCCCTCTAACTTTAAATATAACATTATCATACTTATGGGGAAACGGTTAAGGAGGTATGTTCGTTTTTGAAGATCTCAATTTAGTTGAATGTAAATCACTCTATGTTCCACTTTATAACTTCTGTACGCGACATGGCTTAACTTCTCTATTATTGTTTTAAAATTGTCTTTCAGATCTGAAAGGCTTATTCCGGATAAAAATTCGATACTTTCACCTAAGCTAAGATCCAACTCCTCCCACTTTTTGACTAGATAACCCCTGGATGACAAAATCTTTTTAAGTACTTTCAACCTTTCTTTGTCCATTTCCATCACCTCAATAATGTAGTCAAAATAAAGCTTTAAGGTCCTTAAGAACAATGGAAGTTCTGTTTTTTCCAAATGTAGCATATAAATTGGAGAGCAAATTTGTAGCCGAAATATGCGCTTTAAGAAATACCTGAGGAACCTTTCACCTCCTCGTTTTGGCAATATCCCCAAACTTTCGCACCATAAAGCATTACAGAAGGTACTGTCTCATGAAATTTTTTTAGCTTTGAACTATGCTCGACACCTTTATTATCGATGCAACATTTCCACGCAGAAGAAACTGCTTTTTTATGTTGAGGTTAGATGTTATTAAAACTAAGTATTACTACTCTCGAACAATTGCAACATTTTCACCTTTCTACAACCACTTTTCATTACTTGCATATCGTCCTTCTCCTCCGCCCGAAATATCATAATTTTAGACTTCTGTAAACTAACTGTCAGATTCCAATTTTCACAGTAAGTCTCTAGTCTGTTTGCCTTACGCTGCATTCCTTCCACAGAGTCAAATAAAAAACAATATCATCCGCAAATATCAGTCCTGGTATTCGAGTACTTCCGAACTGGATCCTCCTCCGACCTCCTTCAAGATATCATTAATAAACAAAACAAATAGTAGTGTGCTTAACACACAGTCTTGTTTAACTCCCATTTCTGTTGGAAACTCTTCAGATACATACTCCTCATCCCATACGTAAGCCACATTCTTTTCATACATCGCTTTGACAAGGGTAACGACTTTACTTGATACTCCAAGCTTATAAAGCTAATAGAAAAGCGCTTCATGGGCGATTGAATCAAACGTAGCTCAAAAATCCACAAAAAAGGCGTAAAGTTTTTGTTTCCTTCTTTTGAAGTCCTCTGCAATGTTTATCAAACTGAATACTTGGTCTATAGTCGAAGAGCTCTTTCTAAATCCTGCTTGAAATGCATTAAGAATTTTCTTCGGTCCAATGTGTAAGTCTATTAAAAATAGAGTACTGAAAATCTTTACCGAAGAATTAAAAAGGAGATGCCCCTATAATTTTCCGAACATAATAAGAATCTTTTTTTGTGTAAGGGGTATATTATTGACCTCTTGAAGCTTTCAGGGACGTCTGCGCTCTCAAAAATCCTATTAAACTCCTCTGTCAATACGGACAAGAATTCTATGGAACAAGTCTTAAAAAACTCTACTGGAATTCGGTCTTCACCCGGAGCCTTACCCATTTTGGCATTTTCAGTTACATTTATTTAGCTCAGTAGTCGAGAATGGAGCATCAATAAATTCATCTTTGAAATACGGAGCTGCGTACTGTGGAAGCGGTGCAACTTTCGGCGCGTTGAGAATTTCGTGAAACAAATACGGAGTTCTGACGTGATGCAGCAATTCTTCTGTTGATAGATTTGGCGTACTATTTTTTTTTTTTTAATTTTTATGAAAAAACTGACTGCTAAATTAAAAAAAAAATATAGAATGTTGACAACAATTTTGTTTATAAGAAAAAATTAATTATCTTAAATTTTTGAAAAGATTTTTGAGTCGAAAATCAATTTTTAACAACTGTTGTTAATTTTGTTTAGGTTTTTTAATTGTTTGTAAAAAAAACTGTCGTATTCGATTTCTTTCAAAATTGTACCTGATATCAAAAACGTTATTCTTCGAGGTGACAATTTTTTTTCAGTTTTCTTGATTTATAAAAAAAAAACGTTTATTGGATTTTTTTTCCAAAAATATACTTGTTTGGTATCACGTTACAATATATAATATAGAATGTAGTTCAAGTCTAGCGTAATTGGTTCGTGAGATATTTAGGGTTAGCAAAAATTGTCACTTTTTTTAAACTGCTATGGTAAAAACAACCAATCACGCAATTTTCTTAAGAGCCCTTTCTGCGTCTTTCTGAACGATTATCTGTATAATACAATTTATTTAAAGTCAATATCAAATTTGGTTCTTGAGCTATGGACGACGAAAAAACGTCGCGACCCTACGGGCTCTAGGGAACTTGAAACGTGGAGAAATGTCGAAATGTTCAATTCGACAAATCGGACCCAATTACAATAACTTCCTATGGGAAGTTAATAAAACACTTATAAAATATTATTTTCCATGATATTTCTTTTTTGTTATAAAGTTTGAACGTTGACATTATGTGTGAACGCGAATTGTTGCAAGTATCGATTCTTTTGAGGCAATTTTCGACCACATATTGGGCGGTAACTCAGCCATTACTTGACAAATATTGGTTTTTAAATACTCAAGAGTTAAGGGCTTATCTATATAAACACTATCTTTTGCGTAGCCCCACAAACAAAGTCCAGTGGTGTCAAATCGTATGATCTTTGTTGCAAGTTGATATCACCACGACGAGAAATCACGCGGCAGGAAATGTTTCTGGCAATAAAGCCACCGTCTTTTTGGAAACCACATATTCTCCATGTAATATTCTTTAATAGCTGGCAAAAAAAGTCGGTTTGCATTATAAACATAACGTTCCGAATCGACGGTGACAGCCTTTCCATCGTCGTTTTTGAAGAAGTAAGGTCCAATCCCTGGCATCATGTTAAGTGCAATAAATTGGAATGCCAGAGGTCTTGGGTTCAATCCCTGCCTGTTATATCTAAATTTTTTTCCACGGCTACTTCCTCTTGCGAGGAATTGACAAAATCTCGAAATTCTTGTCATGAAAAGTGCTTTCTACAATTAGCCGTTCGGATTCGGCTTATAACTGTAGGTCCCCTTAATGTCTGGCAACATTACTCGCACACAGGAATGATTGAGAGTTGTAAAATCACTAAACCCGAGTTCTCGACGGACTCAGGAGTCTCAGAACCCCAAAAACGACAATTTTGTTTATTAAATTTCCACCGAGTGAGATATGTGCTTCGTCGCTGAAGAAAGTTTCGTTCGAAAAATTCCCGTCCCAGCCTGTTTTTTGAAACAACCATTCGACGTATCTACTACGTTGCGTGTGGTCAGCTGGCTTAAGTTGTTGTGTGAGATGGACTTTATATGAATGTAGGTGTACGAAATACGCCATAATGTGCCGTAAGACAGTTCTAATTCTTGAGAACGACAAGTCATCGATATATTTGGGTGTTTGGCAACACTTTCGCTTTCAGCAGCGATATTTTCAGTAATACAGGCGAAACGATGATGCACAAGCCTTAAAATATCTGTAACTAATCCAGTGTCTTCAAATTTCTTCACAATTTTACCAAACGCTTGTGTAGTTGGACAATTATTCAAACCATATTCTCCTCTTAAAGCATGATATGTGGCAGTCCCAGAATCACCATTTTTGTAGTAGGTTTTTAACAATTTGTATGCCTTGTGCGATAGTTAAGCGATCCATTTTCTTAAATGTCAGTCTTTCAACTGACAAAAGAAAATTGCTTTAACAACTTAGATGTCGAATTCCAGCTCTTTATACTTTTAAAGTTGCAAAATGGGTTACCCGTTATATATTTTTTAATGTCGCTATAAGTATAAAAGATATGTAATATACTTGATAGCTTAGGTATCCAAAAACCAGATTTGGTAATCCAAAAACGTAATTTGTTTTCTGGATTGTTAATACAATTTCTTAAAAGTACATGTAACAATTTTTATTGTGAACAATGAAATTTTAGTTTATTTGTTTTTAATATTATTGAAGCATTTCAGCTGTGGAGAAAAAAAATGTCAGGAATTTGTTTATAAATTCAAAAACCTTAATATATTCTTCTAAATTAATTTCTTTAATCTCCGTTTTGTCAATATTTTTTAAGAAATTCCAAAACATGTTGCAGAGACTTCTTTCTGTTAGTTTCGGGTTCTATAGAATTTTTGGAGAAACGATTACGAATTACGCATTTTCATTTTTCTAAGGGCCAAATGGTCTCGAAATGATTTTCGATGATCCTTCAGATATTACAACAAGATCAATAAAATATCGAATTATTAGTTGACAGTTTTGGAGTTCTAATTCTTGAATTTTTACTTCAAGTCCATGATAGTCGTCCTGGTCTATCTGTCTCGACCCTACTTCAACAATTTGTTCCATTCTGAAAACTCTTCTTTTCGATAGAGCTTACTCAACTAATACCTTTTACATTGTGTTCAATATTTTTTAAACAGAAATTTCGTACTGCACTCAAAATTTATTATAAATGCATTGTTGAATAGTTTCACACATTCCGACTACTCAATGCTTCGAAGTATAAGTGACAGTTTCAAAATACAAGCATTTAACCAAATCGGAATTTAAATAGCATTAATATACAAATATCCAAGAGATGCCTAATGCAAGGGAACTATAGGGTTTTTAATAATGGTGGGTAAATGGGCAAAATGGAAACCGTGCCGTTTGCTGTGTGGCGCTTGTATATCCATTTGCTTCAATTCGGGTCATAAGAAATTAGTTATCATCACTCGCTGTTGACGGTGAACGCCTCACTAACGTCGTTTTCAAAAAAATACGGTCCCATACCCATACACGTCAATTTTTCTTGTTAACCTAGCTATTCGTCCAAAAATTCGCCTCGTCTCTAAATATGATTTTTTAAGGTCGTCTTACAAACGATTCAAAGCCCAGTCAGCGAACAAACTGCGTTGTCAATGGTCATGAACTTTGAGCTCCTGGGACAGTTGGATATTGCACGTGCACGGGTGTAGGCTCAAGTATCGATGCAAAATTCGCCAAGTTGAAGTCTGCGAAATGCCGAGTTCTTGTGCACGTAGAGGAACGTGCGGGTGTTGGCTGATTGTTTACTTGAATAGTCGACTTTGAAGGTCCACCACTTCTGGCGTTAAATACCCACAATGCACACAACGTTTGCGTCAGCGAACACTCATTTTTAAAATAAAGTTTTATCATTTGAACGTGCTGTTCTATCGTGTAACTTGCCATGATGATTTGGCATATACAACTGAATAATAAACAAAAGATTTGACAGATGTCACCAAAACGAAATGGCGGCCACGAGGCGCCAAACTCTACCCCCACCAATTAAAAAACCCTATACCAGGGAACTACGAGTAGATGAACACCTAAGGTACATTGCACCAGTACTTACAGGACAGCTGTTTTTGTGAGTCAAAAATTCAGTTTTAAGATGCATATGCAACATTATTCTTTGTTCTTATAGAATTATAAAAACATAACCAAATACATTTTTAAATAAAGTTTTTAAACACTTTGCAAGACTAAGGCTTTAAAATTTTACAAGATCGGACGAAAATTTAAAAAAGTATTTACTACTAGATTACTTAACTTTGGCATCATAAAATAAAGCAAAATGGACTCAAACAAATCACAATCACGTTCCTTGCATTAAGAATACGATATTATATTTACCGACAAATTTCCATATTGTAATTTGAATTTTAAGTGTTATGAACACATTATGTATGAATATATGTAGCTAGATATATACAAATATTAATAACTTGAAAATATGTAAATAGGTATACTTTCCTGTCTTCATTTAAAATGACAAATTTTCTTAGTTTCAAAAACAAGAATATCGGTATTCGAAGTAAACAAATCAAAATTGACCTCAAACAAAATAATACAATCCCATGAAAAGGTTTCAATTAAGTACTCAGGTCACAATACATTTATAGTAAATATGGACATAGGTATACCTGACCTGAAATGAAAAATCGATTTTTCAATTAATTAAATTCTTTCACTTTTAATATTACCTCACACACAAAGCGATATAAAGGTTAAATATTTTCACACCATTTTCATCATAATCTGACCCATGTTTCTGATCGTTAAACAAATGGGCGTTGAAAGACCAAACAAGAACAGTGTTTTTTTTAACATATACAAAAAGATACTATACATACATAGAGATGTGTACAATAACAAAGAGAAAAATAAATTGAAAACCATATTCTTTTCATTTTTCACCAAACAGATTCATGCCAGCTCCTGCACAACTCGCCAACCCCCAACAGCTCACCGTGTATTCAATTGAAATCACAACCAATGCCTCCACCCAACCTCAAGCAATATCACCAACAGCATCTGGTCATGGCTCAGCAACAGCAACAACAACAACAACAGCAGCAGCTGCTGCACCATCATCAGATGACACCCTCCCCCCAACACCAGAGCTACCAGATGTCACCTACTCGAATGGCCAACAACACCACCACCAAGTATCACCAGCAAGTCATGGTGCCAAACAATGTACATGCTCAGCACCAGCATCTTGTTGAACAAAATGGCTGTACGGAAATAACCGGAACAGCGACCATTTACTTTCCGATTCAAACGACAGCCCCGCCGGGGAGCCACCATGTTAGCATGCCTGTGGCGGCGGCAGCAGCAGCAGTTCATTACAATCACCAGCCTCTTGTCAAATATCACACAATTCAATTACAGCATAAGAAAGCAATGGTCGGCGGAACGGCGGCGGCGGCGTCGGCAGCGATGGCGGCAACTACAACGGGCACCACGACGATAGCGGGGCCGACAATTTTCGAACAACAACTGCCAGGACACATCACAGTCGGGACAGGAATGACAACATTGACACTGCCACCACCGCCTCATTATCAGACAGCCACCGTACATGGTGAGTTTCACTTATACAATATTTCTTAGCCTTTATTGAATTTCTGAAGACGTTATCGCAGAAGATGCGGAAGGGTCAATATTTTTAGAGAGTGGTGTAACTAATGTAGCCAATCAATACTTAAAGTACACACATTACTTTCTCGAAGTAACCGACAGATTTTGACACATTGATTAGGTCTTACAAAGCTGACTGAAAAGTCCTTGCAATTTTGAAGTCCTTAAAAGTAAAAGCAGATACTTTTCAACAGCGGAAACATTTGAAGCCGCATGGAGTCAACGACGACGCCATAAGGAAGTGGCTCTGATCACACTTATAATATACGAGTACCTAACATGTTTTCCTTCATGTGGTTTGTAAATTTTTGTGCGTATAGTCTGAAGTCAGTGAAGGGTAAATAAACGCCAAAAATTGTTTACTCTGGCTTTTTCTTCGAAAAACAACTGCCAAGGGTTAATTTACTCGTAACATAATAAAACCTTAAGCCCCAGCGCCCAACGCCATCAAAGGAGCGTGAAATTTTACCTTTGTTATGCTTTTAATGGGAAGGGAGAGAAATAAATTAATTTTCATATTCATGTTCTTTCCTGGAAAAATGTAATGTGCATAAGTATACAAGGGTAGGAGTAATGTTAAAAAATCATTGGAAAGAAAAACACGTTCTTTGCTTTAAATGTTTAATGGTTATTGATCAAAAATTACTGGAATTCCAAAGAATTGGTATGTGGAAAACTTATTATTTTTCGCCAAAAAAATCGTCAGGTTGACTGAAGTGGGGGGTTCTAGGAAACTCAGTAGAGCAAAAATTTAGCAGAAAACAGAAAAATAGTATCTAGTATAAATAGAGGTCTCGAAACCAAAAAAAAACTATGGTAATTTTCAAAACCTTATATTAGGTGCGTTTTATGGTACTCGTACAAATTCTTCCGCTGCTGATAAAAGCAGAATTAGCTTCCAACTGCGGATAGAATTTTGACGTTTGCTCCAGTCTTCAGTCTAAATGTTGGTACATTTGATATTTGATTTGAATATCGAAGGCATGTTCGTAGAGTATGATAAGTAATTTGTTGTCAAAAATTTTCCAGTTTCCTTAAACTAAAACGCTATCGACGCTATGAATAAGGAAAATGCTGAATTGTTGTCATAGAAAGCCGTGTACACTCTAGGAAGCCCCAGGGCGGATCAAGACTTTTAATCAGCTTTCCCTTCTATGCATACGGAACCGTAGATCACACGAACAACTTTTCTATCGAAACGACTCAAGGTGCTTTCATCTGCTTTTGTTAAAGTCCATGCATCTGCACCGTATAGCAGGATGGGGATGATAAGGGTCTAATATAGCGACACTTTGGTCCTTCGTGAGAGGGCTTTACCACTCAATTGCTTTCTTAGCCCAAAAAACAACAGTTAGCAAGAGTTATTGTTCGTTTGATCTCAGCAATGGTGTTTTTTTCTGCATTTATAGTGGAGGATCGGTAGACGAAGTCCTTGACTAAATCAAAGTTACGTCTGTCGATGGTGATGTTTTGACCGAGACGTGGGTGTTGTAGTTCCTTGCTTGATGGCAGCATGTACTTTGTTTGGCCCTCATTAACCGTTAAATCCATTTTTCCCGCCTCTGCCTCAGTACTCACTAAAGCCCCATTGACATCACGCTTAGTTCTTCCCATTATGTCAATGTCATCAGCATATGCTGGTAATTGGACATACTTTTGAAAGATAGTGCCTCTAGTGTTAACGTGTGAGCTCTGCACTAATCTCTTAAGCACAATGTTAAAAAAATCACAAGACAGCGCATCACCTTGTCTAAAACCTTTTTTGATATCGAAAGGTTCTGTTAAGTTGTTTCCAACCTTTATGTAGCAGCGTGAATTCTCCATGGTCATCCTGCCCAAACGGACGAGTTTGGCAAGGATGCCAAAACTAGACATGGCTCTATACAGCTCGTCCCTGTATATGCTGTCATATGCGGCCTTGAAATCGATGAAAAGATGGTGCGCGTCGATTTGGTGTTCGTGTGTTTTTTAAATGATCTGCCGTAAAGTGAATATTTGATCAACTGTGGACTTTCCTGGTCTAAGACCACACTGATAAGGACCTATTTGGTTGTTGACGATGGGCTTTAGACGTTCACATATTACGGCAGAGAAGATTTTAAAGGCGATGTTAAGTAGACTAAGTGCACAATAGTTGCTGCAGTTTAGAGGGCGTCCTTTTTTCAGGATCGGGCAAACAATACCGAGGTTAAATTCATCGGGCATGCTTTCTTCCGACCATATCTTACAGATATGTTGGTGCATACTTCTAACCAACTTGTCTCCAGTTACTTTAAGGAGCTCGGCATTCAAGCCATCCGCTCCAGCGGCTTTATTGGACTTTAGCTTAGATATGGCAATCTTTACTTCGTCTAAGTCGGGAGGACGTGATTGTTGGCTTTAGTCGTCTATGTTGAATGGATCATCCTGCCTGACAGCAGAATTCGTTTCATCGTCGCCGTTATACAGTCTACAGAAGTGGTCCTTCCATAATCTCAGCATTGACTGCGGTTCCACTATAATGTTTACAATTTCGTCTTTGCAGTCTTCGGTTCAAGGTTTATGTTCTTGTGAATTTCGTTTCACCTGTTCATAAAACTTTCGAACATCTTCGACTGCACGCCTTTCATGCTCTCTCTTTTTTCCTTCTGCTCATAGAGGTCATGAGCAGCTCTCGTCCTTTTTTGGGGCACCGCTTTGCGTGTATGTTATTTGGATGCATTTGCCTGCCGACATTCCTCATCAAATTAAGAGTTCCTTGTTGTCTGAGGCAGCTTTTTTGTTTGCATCTTATTAGCTCCTTAGAAAGTTCGGATATCCATGACGCTGGAAGCGTGCCTGACGTCGATCACAATATGGTCAATCTGGTTGACGGTAGATTGATCTGGAGAACTCCAAGTTCCTTTGATAATGTTGAGGTGTGCAAAACGCGTACTGGCTACCAGCACGTTTCGCCCCTCACCAGGCGTGCACGCTGGTTTTCCTGATTATTCCTTCCTAGCTTAGCACTAAGATCTACCAGGTCAGTTTTTACATCGTAGCTAGGACACTGCTCACCTGTTTTGTCCAAGAGCTCGAAGAACATATTTTGGTTTTCTGTGGGGGCGTGTGCGCTTTTTAGGCTAACGTTGCCGAATTTAGTCGTGATGCTGACGGTCATGAGGCGCTCGTTGATGGACCTATAGTTCAAAACTTCTTGCCTAAGCCTGGCTCCAATGACAAAGCCACATCGAAGTAAGCGTTGTTGGGATGGCGGTGATGTCTTCCTTATAGAAGTCTGGGGCCGCCGTTTATTCTTCGGTTGCACGTGGTCTATTAACGTTTGCGTTGGTTGTCAACAGTAAATCCGTCCGTATCCGAGGCTTGTTGGTGCTTCTCATCTAAGATATTTTTACGTCAGGTCAGGAAGTTCCCCGACGTCACAACCCCCAACCTGGAGGACCAGACCTTTAGTATAACTCCAAGGATGGGGAGCCAGATAAACCGCTCCTTATAGGCCTGGACTCCCAATAAGTCGTAAAAGCCCTATAAGGTGTTCACTAAGTAGTTCAACCTTACTTGAACTGTAGACGTTACCGTTGATTCTATCTCGGGAATTCCTCCGCAGCCGTCTGGATAAGGAGAAGTGCTTTATGGTGGAAACACCTTTACCCTCTCTCTCTTTTGCTATCCACAACAACTTTCCACTGGGGTTGGAACCCAATCTCCAGTTTAGGTACTAGGCACCCGTTCTTCACCGCGGGGAGATGAAAGTAGGAGTTGATAGACGGAGTTGGGATTTGAGAAAAACCTCTTCAATGCACATGTCTACCATTTAAAGGCTTAGCTAAAAATTAAAACTATTCATAAATATGGAGTAATTGGTACAGGGTGTGAAATAATGCTGTAGCTTCAAAATTGGGCCAAACTTTAGAAATGGTATCATCTCTAAGTCGAGGATATAAGGGTACAGAGGCGAAAATTGCATACAAGTTGCTTGGTGTTAGGTACACCAAAAGATCTAAGAATGTTCTTTTGGTAAAGACAAGAAATAAATCTTGTGGAGGGCTCTATTTCCCCCTGTTTATGTGAGAGAGCAAATTTTATAAAAATTTGACTTAAAACTTAATAAGCCTATATACTACCAGAATTGGGTTGTGAGTATAATGATTATCTAAAAGCTTTCACAATTTAAATACTCAGTGATCTTTTACTTAAACGTTTGAACTTATAAAAAATGCCAAATACACAAACCACTATAGCTACAGAAATGAAAATAATAACGATAATCTGACTTTTAGTGACTTTTCACCTTCCAATTTGCAAATCACGAAGAAATAAGATTTTATGCGACTTTTTGCACAGTGTTCAGAACGTCAAAATTGTTGTATATATCGAGTTAAGGTACTATTCGTTCAGATGTCAGATTTTGTCCCCTATTTAGCTTAACAGAACTCGCGTATTAATCGAATAAGCTTGGTTTCAACCCCTGTCCGTGCCACTTAGAGTTTTTTTCAGGGTACTGTCTCTTGGAAGGAATTGACCATGAAAAGTGCTTTCTTAAACCATCGTTCAGATGGGGCATACAATCTGTAAGTCCCTATAATCTCTGACATTACATGGTTTAGAGTTGTTGCAAGTTACTAGGCCCTGATTTCCTACGAGCTGTTGCACTACCAAATTTAATTTTATCATTTTGAAAAGGTTAGTGGTTTACTATTGAAGTGCTTACAGTATATGCATAATATATAATTTCAATCTATAACTGCAGACAATGTTTCGTACAGCAACCTACTGTTGTAGGAAAAACCGAAATCAAATTGAAACTAAAAACAATGTTTGTTCATTTAGATCCCATAAAAAAGCTATATTCTGTTTCAATGTTTAAAGAATTCGTATAAAAATAAAACAACCAGTGCCATGATGTAGATTGAAATAAAATCATAGTAAAATACCAAACCGAACGTAAAACTTTTACTCAGGGTTAAGTAACACTATCTTTTCCTTTGGCTTTATGGTTTTTCCAAACAATACGATAAGTTATTGGGAAAAGTGTTTTAGCGATATGGTCTTGCAAGTACGTGTAGCGCTCGATTTAAGTGCTGTAGAGTGTTAGTTTTAACTTCCAGTTTTAACTCAGGATCTCCCAAAAGCATCCCCAATGTTGCCGTTGTTAGAACCAACTTCAGACTTTAATAGTTTATCCTGCCGGGTGGTGTGGAACGTGGGCTGTAGGGGTGCTTTGACTATGTTATTAGCCCATTAAAGACCATCACATGTTGTCGGCATATACCTACGAGTGCAAATATTAGTTTTCCGCTTTAGTGAATAGACTAAGAGAAAACTAATGTTTGCCATTATGATGTTGAATAATACATCGCACATTCCTGCAAAGTAAAAGAATGAAAGAAGCCAAGGCGGCAAGAAAAATAATGAGGTGAACAAAACATAAGCCAAGCAGAGCGGAAGGAATTTAATTAATGACGATCATGCAAGCATAATAGAATCTGAAAAGAAAGCTTTGTGTGGCAGATTTGAGCTTTAAAGACTTTGTATTAGTCAAATTAAATCTTCTAATAACTGCTAAGCAAAAAATGAAGTTCTGAATTATAAACCCAATACAAATTGCTGTCTAAGAGGTTTGAACTTTATATTATTTCAAGACAATTCATTTCTTTTTGCAAGTATCAATAGTTCCTTCCACGTATAAAATCTATATTCACGCGATTTGTTTTAAATGCTTGGGAACATACAGAATTTATTAAGCGCCTTTTACATATTTAAAGGGCCATTCACATAAGAGCGACAAACGACGACTCGAACGAATGAATGAATAAATTTGATTTTAAAGAATGCATAAATTTATAAAAAGGTAGAAATGCTTAATTTAATCTTAATTTTTAATTTAAATGTAAAGCAGCCCATACAAGCCACACTTTTGTGCACACCGTTGAAATGACATCAGGTGTGCTATTCCGTCACACACTTCATAACAAATCGTACACTTAGTTGTGGAAGAAATCTCAAAGAGAAAAGATCAGAATGAGTGGCTTTGAAGCTCTTTTTGAAACAACTTGCCACGTACCGCACTCAACAACGATTCAGATGCAACTGATTGGTAAATGTGTAGATCGAGACACCGACACAGAAAATTAAAAACTTTTGATTTTACTCGCTCCGATTCTAGCATCGAAGATCGGTGTCTGCTCTAGCCAACCCAACATACAGCACACATTTCTGCACACCGACACAAGTGTGGTGTCTATGGGCTGCTTAAGAACTGTCAAACTCAATTTGAGTTCCACGTATAATCCACACATCTCAACCTTTAAATTTTATTCAAGTCTTTTGGCGGGTTTCTTTTTTAGTTCAGAGTAGAGCTCGAACTATCAAAAGAACAATTGTGTTTCTTTTTGAGCTCTGATCGTTCAGAGCTTCGAATTCGTGTTTCTTTCTTACTTCTGAACATGTTCAGAGCACGCTCTGTGAGCTCAGAATAAAATAACAGAGTAAACGGAGTAAAATGCTGAACATAACCAATTTGACATTTGAAAGCCGGGAAATTAAAAAAAATTATCGTCAAAACAATAAAAATGGAGGAAGAGGCTAGTCTCTTTAGTGCAGAAGGAAAGATAATTTAGAAAAAACTAATTGCATATAACATTTTTATGAATCAAATTTATTTCAGGCTTCAAAGAGACCAACGCTATGACTGTTTTATTAATTAAATTGATTAAAAAAAATTTTGAACGCCTTCAAAAAGACTACATTTAAAATCAGTTTAGTGCTCAAGTTGTTTCATAATTAAATCAGAGAGCTCTGAACATACTCTGCTCAGAACTCTACTCTACTCTACTCTGCTCGCACATACTCTGCTCAGAGCTCAGCTCTGAACTAAAAAAGAAAAACGCCATTTGTTGTGCATCTGTATTGACAAATAAACACAAGCCATGTGGAAGGAATGTTATTATGGACGAATATTCGTTGGTCGTTTTTATGGGAATAGTCCTTAAGTCTTCAAAACTTGAGTTGTTTAAAGTGTTTTGCGGTTTCAGTGTGTTAATTTCAACTTGAACCAAAACATTTAAGCATCTTGCACATGAGCTACGAACTACGAACTGCGAACTGTTCATGTTATCATATTTTGACTTTTGTTTAACATGAGCGTTATTTCTATTTGGAGACAGCGACGAATTACCCTCTTCTCCACATTTTCCTCAACAACAGTGGTATAGTTTTGAGGTTAAGTTACGCGCGAACAATTTATTCGTTGCAGTGTGGATGGTATGTGGAACGCGAATAGAGTTTGACAGTTCGTAGCAACCACACTGCAATTCATTACTACCAAATTGTTTTTACAAAATTGTCTTGTTTTAGAGGACAAGATGTAAATTTTATTATCCTACAATGAAATTGACTTTTTGAAATGTGTAAAATCACGTTTCTTCGTGCATTTGTTCATTCGTTGTTCGCTTGTGAAGGAATGCAGGAAACTTTTCAACCGGGCCAAAGCTGCAAGACTAGCCTCTCATTGGGACTCCTACAAAGAATCCCTAAGAATCTACAAGAAGGCAATAAGGAAATCCAAGCGATCTTCTTGGCGATCCTTCTGTGGCATGATAGAAGAAACTTCTGAAGCCTCTAGGTTATGGAAAATTCTTTCAACTAATCCAGCTATGCCAAGCTGCTTGAAAAATACAGACTTCTCCTGGACAAATTCAAGTAATGAATCGCTGAACTTACTATTGGACACTCACTTTCCTGGTAGTTCTCTTGCCGAAACTTGCAACAGTTTTATATGTTCAAGTTCAAATACAACATATCCACAAGGTCTAATCACAAAGGATAAGCTACAATGGGCTCTCAACAGCTTCAACCCATTTAAAGCTGCAGGACTAGGTGGTATAATACCAGTCGATATAATTGCACCAATCCTTGAGGCAATTTTTACCAGCTGTCTTTACCTGGTCCATGTTCCCTCGGCATGGAGAGAAGTTAAAGTTGTTTTTATACCTAAAGCAGGTAAATGCTCGCAAATCAATCCTAAAGATCTACGACCTATAAGTGTATCATCATTCCTTCTTAAGACCCTGGAATGATTGATTAATATCCATTTAAGAGCACGTATCGATACAAGACTTCTGTCTTCGTCTCAACATGCTTACTGTAAAGGTAAATCGTTGGAAACAGCGTTACACACTTTAGTACGCACCATCGAATATTCCCTCCATCATAAAGAGTTCACTATGGTTGCTTTCCTTGACATCGAAGGTGCCTTTAACAACGTGGACACATCTGCAATCTCATCTGCACTGACATCTCTAAATGTAGAGAGTTCGCTTCGGGAGTTAATTCATTTAATGCTTACTAGCAGAATAATTAACTCAAAACTGGGCAACTCTTCTAGCAGACGATTCGTTAGTAGAGGGACACCGCAAGGTGGTGTTCTATTCCCTCTCCTCTGGAACCTAGTGGTGAATGAAATCCTAACTAGTCTATATGCGGAGGGTTTCAGAGTGATAGCCTATGCGGACGACGTTGCTATAGCAGTTTCAGGAAAGCATCTTAATATCCTAAAAGAGCTCTTACAAAATGCCTTAGACAGACTAATACTTTGGGCTGATTGGTGTGGACTGGGTGTTAACCCACACAAAATCGATCTGGTCTTATTTTCGAGGAGATACAAAATTCCATTTATCAACCCTCCTTATATTAAAGGAATCCAATTAAAATTCTCAGACGAGGCCAAATACCTAGGTCTTGTCTTAGACAAAAAACTAAATTGGAAACGCAACGTACAGGGTCAAAATAGCTACTGTAGCTCTCTTTTCTTGCAAAAAAGCTATTGGTAATAAATGGGGTTTACAGCCCAAAATCACGCATTGGCTATACACATCGGTAATCAGACCGATTTTAACGTACGGTTTGGCAGT
Organism: Eupeodes corollae; assembly: GCF_945859685.1. Taxonomy (NCBI): domain Eukaryota; kingdom Metazoa; phylum Arthropoda; class Insecta; order Diptera; family Syrphidae; genus Eupeodes; species Eupeodes corollae. Next base: position 231,135,747 of record NC_079147.1, read on the forward strand.
ATGGTGGACTGCTTTAGAGAAAGGTATACACAGGGATAAGTTAAATAAAGTCCAACGTTCAGCCTGCCTATGTATAAGCAGATCATTTCGCACGACCCCGTCTGCGGCACTGGACACCTTGCTCTACCTTACACCTCTTGATATATTAAGCAAACAAATAGCTGCAAGCTCTGCTATTCGCCTCAATGCTTCGTCGCAGTGGACTAACAACAACATTGGCCACTACGTAATTCTAAGGTACTTAGAATCAATTCCAAGGCACACAGCCTACACCATCCCCCAAATACAATTTGACAGAAACTTCCAGATTTTTATACCTACCAGATCTTTTTGGGACGATATGACATTCTTGGAGGATGAGTCAATCCATTGTTACACAGATGGCTCAAAAACCAAAGAAAGGGTTGGTGGAGGTATGTACTCTGAACGACTGAAATTAAGTCTCTCATTCCGCCTTCCCAATCATTGTAGCGTGTGCCAGGCGGAACTTTTGGCGATTAAGGAAGTCTTGTCTTGGCTCAAAGAAAACGTGATATCAACATCTGATATCCGTATTTTCTCTGATAGCCAGGCCGCTATCAAATCTCTGGACTCTGTCTCTACAAACTCTATAACAGTCCATAAATGTCGATCATCTCAAATGGAGATGGCGCAACAGTTTAATATTCACCTTTGTTGGGTGCCTGGCCAAAAGGACATTCCAGGTAACTGTAAGGCAGATGAACTCGACAGGAACGGTACACTACAGCCCATCCTACCACGTTTGGCAAGTACTGGCATACCAATCGCTACTTGTAAACTGTTGCTAATGCAAGACGCTGCGAGGAGGACAGGCACCAGGTGGAACAACATCACCACGTGTCAAGCCACAAAAAACATCTGGCCAACACAGGATTTAAAACGTTCAAGGTGCTTGCTCTCTCTAAGCAGATCGCATATAAGCTCGATAATAGGTCAATAGGTGTCATAACCGGACACTGTCTAATAGGAAAGCACGCCACGAGACTAGGCGTATTCTCAAATGACTTTTGCAGAAGCTGTATGGACGAGGAAGAGGAAGAAACGGTTCTAACGCTTTCGCCACAAATTTCCATGAGTCATTTGTTAATATCCCTGAAGAAGTTGATGAAGTATATTTTCATAATCTTCACTCCTTTTCGCAAACTAGCTGTAGTCACATACCTGTGCTACAGAGTACGGTCCCGATGGTTTTCCACCGATTGTACTAACAAAGTGTATTTTAGTTTAGCTTTAGTTGAACCCCTTACGTTCTTATTCAAACATTCTCTAAAAAATGTCAAATTTCCCAGTATATGGAAGAAGTCATTTCTAACACCAATTTTCAAGAAAGGTAACAAGTCGGATATAAGCAACTACAAGCCCATTGCAAAGCTTTCTTGCATTCCTAAATTATTTGAACAAGTTGTTTGTGAAAGTGTAGCATTTTTTAGTAAAAATATCATTTGCGAACAGTAACATGGTTTTGTGAAAAAAAGATAAACCGTTACTAATCTCTTCACATTCTCAAACATATGTTCAAACGCTTTAGAACAAGGTTAAGAAGTTGACAGTGTATACACTGACTTTTCTAAAGCTTTGACGTAATTATTTTATTTAAACTTAAGGCTCTTGGTTTTCCTCCATTTTTCTTAGCTTGGATTAAGTCATACCTTGAAAACAGATCCTATGAGGTACAATTTAGAAATCGTCATTCTGAACCTTTTGTTGCTCAATCTGGTGTTCCCCAGGGAAGCCATCTAGGCCCTTTTCTGTTCATCCTGTATATTAACGATGTATCGTCATGTCTACGCTCAAGTGAACTTCTCATTTTTGCTGACGATATGAAGATTTTCAAAATAATATAGTCTACCCATGATCGTATTCTTTTACAAGCTGACATTGATTGTTTCACCTCTTGGTGTGGGAAAACAGCCTTTCAATCAACCCTTCAAAACTTTTACTAGCAAAATAAACAGTGTTTGACTACTTTATATCACAGCAAAAACTCTGTTGTGTCTCCGCATTTAAAGATTTAGGTGTACATTTCTATTCCAACTTAGAGTTTACACATCACATTAGTTTTATTGTTAAAAAGGCAAGTTCTATGCTTGGTTTTATAAAACGCTGGGCAAAGGAGTTCAATGATCCCTATGTTACCCTTTCTTTGTATAATTGCCATGTTCGTCCTCATCTTGAATATGCTTCGCAGGTATAGACTCCCTATTACGAAATTCATAGAAAACGTATTGAATCAATTCAACATAATTTCATTCGTTTTGCCCTAAAGGGTCTACCATGGGATGATCCTTATGATCTTCCTCCCTATGAACATCGTTTTCAGCTTCTTCAATTGCAATCTCTTCATCAAATGCGTGTTAATAATGATTTAATATTTCTTCATCAACTCATTAACGGTGAAATTGATGCACCTTATTTGCTTTCTTGTGTACATTTGAATTACCGACGCGGAACTCATCACCTTGGTACATTTGATTTTATACATATTGATTTCCGTAGGACTAACAATGGGAAGAATGAAGCTTTAAGTCGAATGAGCATTTTATATAACTTAGACTGTTCATCGATAGATCTAAATTTAAATAAGGTGGGATTAAAATCATTGTTTAGAACCAGTGTTCCACTATCGTAAACGTTCTCGTTTTATTTTTTGTTCTGAAATAGTTAAATGTTAATTTTGTTTTATATTTTGTGCTTGTATAAGGCTATAATTGTATTTTTTTTTACTAACACCTAACACATGCACTTATGATGAGCCTCTGATCGTAGTTTGACGCTTGATAAACGCTAACTACTTTCTGAAAATTCTGAAGTAAAAAAAAAAAAAAAAGCTTTCTCAAAATCTGTGCAAATTACATCAATTTGGTGACCCTTGTCGAGGTTATTTAAAATAAAATTGGAGAAAATAGAAAGATTGGTGGTTGTTGATATTGCCGATACAAACCCGTGTAGAAATCTGTTCTTTCACGAGGAAAGATAACTTATTGTATATTAATTTTTCGAACAGCTTTGGATTCATGCTAATTTACAAATTGGACGATAATTATAAATTTATTGCTTTGATCCAGATTTGTGAAATGGAGTTAAAGATTATTTTTTCCACACTGAAAGGAACTCACCATTAGATAGAGAGCTTTTGAAAATAAGAAAAAGAGGTTGCCAATGCACATTTTTTTAAGGATAATCGGTGGTATTTCATCCGGACCCGAATTCATGTTTTCATTCAAACTCAAAAGGCCATTTTCTATTTCAGGCATATCAAGCTCAATACAATCTTGAAATAGAAATTCAGTATTGCTTAAAGTAGCTTGGTCAGATCTGGTGTAATTTGATTGGAAATAATGAGCAAATGAATTACAAATAGGTAAAAGATCCGAATGTGTTGAATCAAGTTAATGCGAATTACTAGGAAAGCCACAAGAACATTTTTTGTTTTTAATACCTACAAGACCAAAAACTTTTACTGTTATGTTTAAGGTTGGATTCAATTGTTAAAACATAAGATTTAAAGAGAAATTTGCTAAGAACATCGAATTCGGGTTGTAATCGTATATATGTAAATATTGTTTAAATCATTATTGTCTATTACATAAATCACAAAGCATTTTATTAAACCAACGAGACTTCGAATTAATTTTTACTTTAACTATTGGTACAGACTTATCAATAGCCAATTTCATATTATCAATAAAATTATCATAGAATTGCGATAAATTGAAAGAATTAAAATTTTTGTGCCACGAAATATGGGCAATATAACTCGATATGCCTCCGAAATTAGCTTTAGTGTAATTAAAGCTTACCTTATTATAATTTGAGGACTTAACGTACTCATAAAATAAAAATTGTACGATTCAAATCACTTTTCCAACAATTAATTTGTAGTAGGTCATAATCAATTAATTCGCTTTCAAATTTACATTAGGTAAGTAATAGATGAAGCTCTTCGTTCATTAGACAAAATTGAATTATAAACGTCCTATATACTAATTACATATACCTATAAAACATAATTCTCTTCATCTTATGAATATTTGAATAGATGTTTTCCGACAGCCAAATATTATTTTCCAGTAGAAAGATACAATTTCATACCTTATATCGATGCTCTGCAGTGACTTATAAAGATATTGCCGCAAAATGTAAAACAACCTATTTTAAGGGCTTAACATTTTACTGAATAGAAAGTAATTTACTAAGCAACTCTTAAATGTCAACACTAACTATGCTAACTATTAAATTACTTATTAACTTTATTAAAAAACTGACATCCGAACTTGTCTAAACGGTGACATCACTTGAAATTAAATAAAAAACACAATCTTAAACGCCTTCATTTTACTAAATCGTTTAGTATTTTGCGCCATTTTTAACTTTGTAATTTTTAAAACAATGAAATATATGTATGCATCTAATATATAATCTGTCACAGTGTTAGTTGTCATAGTCCTCCCAAACGGCTTAATGAAATTCAATGAAATTTTTCATATACATTCGGTAAATCTGTGAATAGGTTTTTAAATATTTTTTGTGTTCCTAAGTGCTATGGTTTAATTCCAACATCGTACACGATGCAACGATCTTACGATAGTATTCAGTGACGCTATGTAGAATAAAGCATTGATTGCTATTGAGGATCTTTGCATTATTATTGACAACTTACCACTCAGACATTTCGGTATTCACCAAATCGAAATGCATCTGATTTAATAGACACTGAATTGAATCGTGAGCTACAATACAATACTGTAAAAATGGCAGCGATTGTCGCTCGCAATGTCCCACTTATGAATGAAAAACAAAGAACCATTTATGTGACCACATCATGCTCGCAGTTTCAGCAGGACAAGGTGGATTCTTTTGTTTTTATGCACCAGGTGGAACTGGCAAACCATTTCTTATTTCGCTAATTCTTGCTAAAATACGATCAAATAATGGTATCGAATTGGTTGTTGCATCTTTTGGCATTGCGGTAACTTTATTGAATGGAGGCAGAACAGCTCATTCAGTATTTAAACTGCCACTAAATATTCAAAATAACCCAGGTGCGGTATGCAATATAAAAAAAATCAATCATCCACGGCCACAGTGCTGAAACATTGTAAAATTGTCATCTGGGATAAATGCATTATGGCACACAAATATAATAGCTTGAGGCGTTGAACAGGACATTGAAAGATATAAAAAACAACGACAGAATATTTGGCGGCACTCTGTTACTTCTTTCAGGTGATTCCAGACAAACACTTCCCGCTATTCCGCGTTCAACGTACGCTGCTGAGATCTAATATTTACTGTGAAGTAATATTTAAAAAGTACAACTCAAAGTAAAATATGCGTGTTCAAATGCTTTAAGATCTACCCGCTGATACATTCTCAAAACAACTGTTAGATATAGCTGACGAAAAAGTTACTGCGGATGAAACTGGATGCATGAAATTACCGGTCAATTTCTGCACGATTTTTGATTCACAAGATGCTCTCATTGACCACATATTTCTCGATGTACACAGACAATATACAAATCATGAGTGGACTACCGAATGAGCAATTTTAGCAGCAAAAAATGTGAATGTCAAAGAATTAAATCTCAAGATACAACATTTGTTACCAGGAGGCTTGGTGTCATACAAATCTTTGTGATGCTATCGAAGCCATAAATTAGCCGACTGAGTTTTTGAATTCATTGTATTTACCAGGCATGCCGACGCATAATTTACAACTAAAGGTTGGATCTCCGGTAATTTTCGTAATTTGAACCCATCACGGTTGTGCAACGGCAAGTTATTAGTAATAAAAGTGTTATCAAAGACATAATTCTAAATAGCAAATTCCGAGGTAAAAATATATTATTACCGCAAATCCCTTTTATACCCACAGATGTGCCACTTCAATTCAAACGCCTTCAATTTCCAATTAGATGGGCATTTGCAATGATTATCAATAAGTCTCAAGACCAAAAGATGTCTGCCTGCGGCTTAGATTTAAGCACTTGATGAAAAAGATGGGATCATAAAAAATACTGTACACTTTGTTGCTTTAAGGGATTGATATTGTTTTTTGTAGGATTGTTATAATTAGCGATATGTTTATCATTTCAAAGAATTAATTTTAATAAATTTAAGAAAATTGTTTGATGATTTGCTGTTTTAATAATTCTTCTACGTTTACAGTGCTTTATAAGTCTCCCACTCATAGACCACATCCTTACACACTTACAATCAGTTATTTATTTCTAGCGATATATTCTCTAGAAATTATTTATATGACAAAACAACGTTTGTCGGGTCAGCTAGTATGTACCTACATATCTAGATTTTCATATCAAAACTTCTTCGTCAAATGCTCAAGCTTTTTCCATGAAGTCCTTGATATCTCAAAATTGGCTAGCACTTACTGCCTGAGCCAACCATTGACAAACAGTGAGTAATTAGTTGTGATTTTCAAGTTAATAATTCTTAAAACTTTTAACTCACTCGAGGCATTAAAAGTCAATCTCAAATATCGAAACAATCTTATAATAGTAATTTTTAAAAAATGACAAATTATTTAGTGGAAATTAAAAAAAAATAAAAAAACATTGAATACTCTTCATATCTCTATGATTTTCTTTTAAAAATAAAAGTAATTTGTATCAGTTCTTAACATCTATTTAAATTTTTGTGAGACGACATGATTACAAAACATTCTGTAGAACATTGTCATGGCCTTCACATTACTACTCTTCGTCATCAGTTCACCAAACCAAACCAAAGGCAACAAAAACGAGAAAAAATTATCTTATAAATCCTTGTCAGGTCCCAACCGTTTGTTTGACATCCTTGATCACAGAGTCGCTTTGTTTGAGTTTCGGTAGATATCTATTTGGTGAGATTCAATCTGCTTTCAACATAAATACGTGCCACACATCTTGCGGGGATTTTTAAAATTTCCACAAGTTACATTATACTTAAACGAGTCCCAAAAGGCGTATTAAACTTTTTTGCAGCATCAGAATTTTCCTAAATGATTGATTAGCGCCATACGTCATTCCCAAATGTCAATTTTTATAACTTTTTGTTTACACCAGAGGACGCTCCCGTACCCGTTCTCGTCCGTCTTAATCGATACGAACTACCAAATTTTTGTTTTGTCACATTTGCTAATGTTTAAGGGAGTTTTTCATCCTTTTTTGTGATTGACTACGTGCGCGATGGCAAAGGGGCTATAGATTTCCATTCCGGTGAATTGGTCGTTAAATATGTGCGCCACCACTATCCGCGTACGGTGCGTGTGCGTGCCGCAAAAACCACAAAAGTCTTGTTTTATTTTTTGGCGAAACTCTTAAATTAAATTATTTTTTCGTTTCCATTGCAGGCATTCGACGAGCGAAATTTCTTGCGAAACCGATGCCGCAGGAGATCAATACTTTGCTGGCTGAAAGTGATATCTCGTGCCACCATGAGGGCTCCGCGAACCAACAGAGCAGCCGGGCGGGCAGCGATAGTGGGAACTCTTCTTCTACACCCGGAAGCGTCGACATCATGGAAGACGAGGAGGAGAATGAACACAGCCGGATGGGGTGAGTACTCAACTCGTACAAGTTACTACATAATTCTCTTAGTCCTTCCAACATATGTACTTCCTCTTTGCGAATTCTCTGCAGTAGGTGTATGAATATGTGTTTTGAAATAGCTTTGGAGCCGGATGCATTGATTTATTGAGGGCTATTTGCAAATATGTGGCTCTTCGTTACCTAGCTTTTGTGGCGTATCCTTACAAATCACAATACCCGACACGAGACCCAATGAAGAACGATAGCCATTTGTGTGTGACACTGTGACAGTACTATAGCCAGCGCCGACACCAAGTGAAGATATAGGGACATCCCTTTACAAATAGCTTAGTATAGACCCACTACAGCAGAGGAGAGGCAATGTCTGCTAGGATATTGAGTTGTACCCGCTCTTGTAATTTTTTTTCGTCCTTGATTCTACATCAAGATCACGTTTACCGGAAACCTGAAAGAAATTACCACCTCGATGTATATTTCTCACTTTGTGAGTGTTGATTCACTGTTTCCCTTTATATTCCTCTTCTAGCCCCAACATGATGCTTGGGAATGTCGAGTATGTTAAAGTTGTTCTTCTGGCCCGGAAGGATATGGCAAATTACATTCAGATACAGGACTAAAAAAAGGAGACATAAAATAAAATTCTAAAATAATGTCGGGAGCTTTTTGCATAGGTATCTGTAAAAATGTATAGGTTTGTAAGAGTATACATATATTTGCTTTTGCTGCCAACATTAGGGTCCTTGATAGGACAAGAAGATTTATACATTCATTTTGTTAGAAGTTGGTTTAGACTTCGCTATTAGGGAGAACCTGAAATGAAATGTTAGATAGGGGAGGGAGGCTAATAAGACTTAATTGTTTTGGCATCGAGTTCAGCAGGTGTAGGTATTTAAAAGTTTTAGTGGAAGAAGGAAGTAGAGCTGAGAAATAAAACAAATTCAGACATTTTGAAGCCCAGATGATATTACAGTGGAGAGTAGAGAAATACATTAAACATCCCTTTTTTGATAAGAGTCAATCAATATTGAAAATTTAATTTATGATTTTCAATTCTTTCAATATTGTTGTAAGGTTATGTCTGTTGTTTTTTGTAATTAAAATTGAGAATTATTTATGCACATCTTGAGCTTCAAATAATTTAACTTAATAAAACAAACGATAACATACAAATATTTCGTCTCGAACTGAAATAAACTTCTTGTTTTTCAGTGGATTCGAAACTTTTAAAAAATTACGTTGTTGTGATGTTGTAGTGTATTTCTTAAATTAAATTAGTTAATAAGCAATTTCGCAGAAACATTAATACCAATTAGTGAACAATCAATATGGTCTGCAATAATATGTCGCGAATGAACATAACCTATGTGAACTATCTACGAATGTTAAGAGGCAAAATGCAAAGTAATTTACATCTCGTTTAAAAGGAAGGAAGAAAGATCTATGCGCTATTGAAGACTTTTCACTGCAACTCTCGTAAAACGTTTTTGGATCTTTTATATTCCAAATTAATGAAGAAAATATGAAGAATTCCAGAAAGTACTGCAGTATTCAGGGTTAGACCTTACAAATGCAAAATATAAACACTTTAAGGTGTGTGGATAGGAAAACTTTTTTGAGTTACGATATATGAAACCTGATATTAAACCGTCTTTAGCAACTAAAAAATGTATATGCTTTACAAAGTCGAGTTTTTTGTCAAAAATTACATGAAGCTTTTTTTTAAAGCTTATAGATACAATTTATTGGACAACGGTTTCGAAAGAACGTTAAGCTTTGTCATGTGGAGATTTTTAAATGTAGACGATTAATTAAACAATAGTCCGATAAAAGATCAAGATCTTGTTGCGGAAGAAAACAATCATGTTCAGATTTTATGCAGCGAAATACTTATAGTTCATCATCAAGCACTTCGAATTTAAAAATATACCATGAGTATATTTTATAAACAACAGAAAAAGAAGAGGACCAAGATGGCTTCCTTGTGGGACACCTGGCGTAACATATACCAGTGCAGAAAGAAGAATGTAGGTGGCAATGAAATTATACTATGTCTAAGGTTTTGCTGGCTCTAGTTCGAATCTGATAGGTTTCTTAGACACAATCTTTTATAAATCGAAAACGAAACTTGTATTAAACTTTTTCAGATCGTTATAAAAGAATTCTCCTAGGTAATTCTTGCGTTCTTGAGCTATAGCAGTGTATGTACAGAGGAAGTGAAGAACTGTTTCTTCCTCTTTTTCATCCATACAGCTTCTGTTAAAGTCGTTTGAGAATACGCCTAGCCACGTGTCTTGCTTTCATGTAAGACAGTGCCCGGTTGTGACACCGATTAAAGAGAATAAATGCGATCTTCTTAGAGATAGCAAGCACCTTGATCGCTTTAAATTTAGTGAAGGCCAGATGTCTTCCGTGAACTGACACGTGGTGATGTTATTCCATCTGGTGTTTGCCTTCTTCATAGCGTCCTGCATTAGCAATTGTTTGCATGCCAGAATTTGCCAAACGTGATGGGATGGGCTATACTGAACTATTCCTTCTAAATTCATATGACTTACAGTTTCCTGGAATGTCTCTATGGCCCGGCACACAGCAAAGGTGAATCTTAAAGAGTTGATTGATAGTTATAGAGTTTGTAGAGTCAGAGTCCAAAGATTCGATATTGGTCTGGCTCACGTTTTTCTTAAGCCAGGACAAGACTTCTTTTATCGCCAAAAGTTCCGCCTGAAATAATATTTAATATTTTAAGGTACACACTCCACCAAGCCCTTCTTTTGTTTTTAATCGATCTCTATAAAAGTGAACTGACTTGTCTTCCAGGAATGCCCTATATCTTCCTAGATAGATCTGTAAGGAATAGAAATCTGGAAATTAATGGCGAATTGCAATAACTTCCTATTGGAACTTTTTGTAGATTTAGCTTTAGTACGTAATCAAGGGATACTTAACAAATAAAGGGTGACTTTTTAAAAGCTATAGGAAATTAAAAAAAAAACATAAAATTCAGAAAAACGCATGAAATCTTTATTTGAATCGATAGTACAGTCAGTTTAATAATTTAATGTTTGAAGATTATTTCATGCAAAAGTTGAATTTGACTGCGCCTCACATGGTCTATCCACTTAGTCCAAATTTGACATACTCTTTCCAACATTTCGACCGGTATCTCAATGCTTTAATGTTGTCTTTCAATGCGTCAATTGAAGCGGGCCTGTCTGTATAGACATGAACTTTAACTTAGTCGCTTAATGTGGCACTGGCACTGTCTTTATTTTATTTATTTTATTTTATTTTTTATAATATCATCTCGCAGTAGCGCTCACCATTCACAATTACGTTACGATTTGCATTGTCTTTGAAGAAGGACGGTCCAATGATACCACCAGCCCATAAACCGCACCAAACTGTGACTTTTTGTGGATGATTGGTAGCTCTTGCAATGCTTTTGGATGATATTTTGACAATTCTGCTTATTTATGTAGCCAAATGAGCTTCGTCGCTGAATACAATTTTTCGGTAAAAAAGTGGATCTTCGGCCAACTTTGCAAGAGCCCATTCACCAAAAATTTTACGTTGCAGTAGGTCGTTGGCCTTCAATTCTTGCACCAGGTGTATTTTGAAATGCATCACACCTAAATCCTTTCCCAAAAATGTTCCACATTGTTAAGTAACAGAGGACCAAATGCTGCGAACGGAGAAGTATCGATCGACGTAATGATGGTCATCAATCATCATTAATACTGGCTGATACAGCTGCGATATTTTCTTAAGTTTGCGCTATTCGTAAGCGTGTTGGTGGTTTAATGTCCAACAAAGTTAATTTCGTGCTATATTTAGTCACAATAGCCCGAATAGCCGCTTTAGTGGGTCGATTAAACTAACCCTAAAATGGATGAAGCGCGTGATGAACTTTCTTAACAGAGCACTTATTTTGATAATAAAATTCAATAATTTGCAAGAGTTCTTCGGTTGTAAGACGATTCATGGTTAACCTATAGACCAGGCTGAAGATATTTGAACTAGTTCTTAAACCAGTGTTGCGAAAAAGATAACAGCTAAAAAAAACACGCTTTATATTAACACAAGTATTCTTCATTGTTAAAATGCTTGTTTCTATTGAAGTACATTGTAGATTTAGATAAGATATGTGTATAATTTATTAACATCCATCACATTTAAAGGTGAAATACACGAATCCTCCGTGAAATAGTCATTTCCAAATACGTTCGTCTTATCTCTTTTAAGATTGAGCATTGCCCTAGAAAATGTATATCGGTTGCAGAGATCACATAAGACTGGTAAGAGAATAATTAAGACGATTATATATTGATCGGTGGAAGGAGCTTCTAGCTTTTTCTTCGTATTAAGATCTATATCTTAGGTCTGCTTTTCTGATCAACTCATACAGGAATGGCTATTAAGAACTTGGTTCCTCTGCATTTAATAATGGCATTCAAGAACTTGATTCCTCTGAACTTTAATTCAGATCCATATCGCATGTTTCTGCTAGCTCATGCCATTCCTCAAAACATCCTCTTCTATTGCGTAGCATATGCTTAGCGATCCTTTTAGGAAAACTGTGATCCGGGATGTGCACAACACGAAGAATATAACCAATTTGAAGTTTTAGTGTCTTGATAAACAGTGGCGACATCCCATTTTCCAACATTATCATATAGTTTGGCGAGTTTGCCCGAAGACGAAAAGCCGGAATATTTTCCTCCCCATGTCTGTGAGCATAGAAGAGAATAGACTCCACAATTGCTTCAAAAACGTGATGTTTGCAGCTGTGGCTTGTTTGGCTGTTATTGAAACAATTCTTTCCAAGTTGCATTTACATCAAGTAAAAATAAAATAAAATACTTACAACCAACCATTCCTGTGTTCGAGTACTGTTATCAGCGATGGAGGGGACCTACAGTTCTAAGCCGAATCCGAACAGCTAATTTGAGAAAGCACTTCTCACGACAATAATTACTCTTCGAGGTTTTGACAATTCCTCGAAAGAGGAAAGACCCATTAAAAAAGCTCTAGATGGAACCTAAGACCTCTGGCATGACAGTCCAACATCATGCCACGGGTACAACTTTTATACCAAGTACATTGTTTTTGTTTAAATTTTTATTATTTTTCCACGATATAAATAACTATTAACTCATTCACAATCATTTTCTGTTATCAAACTAACGAAAAAGTTGTTGGTTAAATACCAAGAAGATGTTAAGCAATTTCGTAAGTTTTAAAGATATCATTCTTAGGACTAAGTATACCTAAATTGCTCTGATTTCTCAAAGATTTCAATATTACTGTTAAACAAGTTTCTAAGTGCCGTGAAATGAGGCCAAGTGCAATAAGGTTAACTTTCAAGAATTGGCCCTATTTAACTTTTTCAAGGTGCAATAGCGCTTATTTTCTGAAGTTGATTTTATTTCACTTTGCCTTATTTCACGGCTTCTAGAAAATTGATGAATTTAGAAAAATTAAATTAAGGTTCCTTCTTCAAATAAAAGAAACCTAAGACATAAAGTTTATGTAAGCATTTCATAAGTTAGGTATCTTGTGGCTTTAGTCAAAAGTAAATAAAATTCAAAATACTCTCAAAACTATTGGAATTTATTAATTTCTTGTTAGTGATTAATTTCAAATTTGATTTACGTTGAAGTAACAGCAGCTTTAAGTTAATTTTATATGAAAAACTGAAAATGTCAACCTATTTATGTACCTATATACCGTCGGAATATTAAGAATCCTTCATCAATGTCCATTTACAAAGCAGCTAATATTTTTTCTTTGCAACTTCCAAAAAAACAAAAAATGTCTTAAAAGCCACTTAGTGTTCTGATTAATCTGTCCGCAACGCCATTTTATTTAACCTAAATTTTGTTTTCGTCTTCAACGAAATGCGAAGTCAAAAAAAAGAAAAAAAATAATTTCCATCACTTGGCATGTCCTTCATTAAACTTAGATCATTTAATGTGGTCTTTCAGTAGGAGGCTGGTCTTTATTTTTCATTACCGGAAGTGTAAGGAAGGAAGGGCAAAAACCTAACATGTCCACAGACAATGCTGTCAGTCGTCTTGGTCGTCGTCGTTCTTGTCATTTCTATACAGTTTTATTTGATAGAGCCATCATCATTATTTTCAATTGTCGGTCACTATGTGTAGACAACTTTTTGAGGGCACAATTCCATGAAATGAGGATAATAATTGTAATTGTCCTTTTATCATACACATATTGTTTTATGGTCTTTAAGGGCATGATTGTCTAAAATCCCTTACGGAAAATAGGGTTTTATATTATGTTATGTTTGATGATAAAAAAAACAAGATCCGAATTTACAGAAAACTAACCATGTTCATGTGTGACCTGTGACATAAATGACAATTTTTGAGGGAAAAGTCCTGTCATGCTTTGGTCAACAGAAAATCAAATCATTCAATTTTTTTTTGGGCCTTACAATACCAATTAACCTGGAAAACGGATAACAAACTAAATATGAGAACACCTTTTTGTTCACAAACAAAAAGGTCACTCCCACATTCGGTTGACTGCTTACCTATGTCTAATTTGCAGAGTAAATCCCTTAAACAAATATTCACAACGATGTCGATACCGATGCTCCTTTCTCATAGCTCTTTTTGTTTTTTGTCCTTTCATTGCAGATGTCCCCATGGAACCCCATCACGAGTGCCACTTATTCCATCATCCCCCGGAGCCGGAGGTAGAAAAAATTATTTAGGCCAAGATAGCAGCAAAACCACCCTCGATACACGCAAGACTGCTTCGGTCAATGTTGCCAGTGACAACAATGGCAATGGTCAACAACGCAGGAGAGTCCGGCTAATGACCACAAATAACTCAAAGGGAAGCCGTAAAAAGAGCTGCTGTTTGGACAGCAGTTGTAATCTACATACGGATCCTATGACGACAGAGGACGAAGACTACGATGACGAAGATGACAATTGTAAGCAAGACGACGACGACGATGACAATGATGACGATGAGGATGGAATCCCACAAGTGCCAATCACTATTGTACTATTGATCCTGGTAGCCTATATCTGCATTGGCACTGTGATCTTTGCATTGTGGGAGAATTGGAGCCTCATCGATGGAGCGTACTTTTGCTTTGTCACCCTTTCGACCATTGGCTATGGGGACTTTATGCCTGAGCACACATTCCGAGGGCCAAATGTTCAGTTGTTTGCTTGCTGTGCGTATTTGCTACTCGGATTGGTCCTTGTAGCGATGTCTTTTAGCATTTTGGAGACGCAACTAATGTGGAAATGCAAACGTATTGCGGTGAGATTGAAGTTAGCCCGCAACGACTGATGGTTGCACATAGTGGTTCAATATTTATAAAGTGACAAACGGCACGAGGTATAGAAATGAAAATTTTATTATTACTGTAAATATGGTTATACATATTATGAGCTCTAAACTAAGGACTGCGTATTCCGTTTTTCTGGTTTTATTTATTGAATTTGTAAAAAAAATATAGATTAAAATAATTTATAACAAACGACACAATGGGGATATAATGGTTTTTAATTAACGAGTGTAATTTAAAAAAAGATGTCATTTACTCTAATCTACTTATAGGCTAATATTATTAATGTAAAAATATAAGAAACAAAAAATTAAATCAACTACATGTTAAGGTAATGCGATAATAAATCAAACCGATTTTTCATTGAAAGTAAATAAAGCTTGTGTTTAATTTAAATCAAGAACTTTTGCAACACTGTTTTTGGGGTTTCTGCTATATTTGAAGAACGATCAAAACATGTGTAAAACATGGAACAAGAACGGACTGAAGTTTGTATAAAGTTATCGATTACCCTTTGCGCACAAATCCGAATAACTATTTTTGAAACCATTAAAGAATGTTGGTGTATATTATCTAATAGTTCCTTAGACCAAATGTTATACTTCGGATCATTGTTGACATTTGACGACAGGTCACTGCAACTGATGTTGTTTCCAATCAATGCTAAAAATGCGAGTAAGTCTTATTTTTATAAAAATTTAGCATAAGGCTTTTTTATCAAAATAAATAACTACAAATTTTAATACTAATAATCAGTCCCCCTATTACAGAATTCAGCGAATGAACTTAGTTGACAGTTTCAATTATTTTCAAAACTTTTGTTTTTAAGTCTTTAAATTTTATCGTAATGAAAAAAAAGAGTCAAATCTATAATTTCTAGAAAACTACGGAACACAGAAACATGTACTTAACATCTCGGATGCGTTAAGCAAGTTATGAACTGACAGCGTCGATAGGTGGGTAAGTTACTAAATGATAATGTAGTGTAGCGTAAGTAGATACGTGTGAACTCACCACTCTGTCACTCGTTGTCTGCATCTCGTCGAGTCAAGTTCATTATTTTTGCCTTTCTATAGCAAGCTACTGCGTAAGTTGTGATTTTGACTTGAATTCCAAAGAGCAGAGAATTAGATGATTGAATATAGGATAGAATGATGATGAGATGATAGAATTCAAGGCTAGCGCAGCTGAGTTAGTTTTCTGCCAAAACATTCGTCTGAATTCAGATTATCTCGTGACCAAAAATACAACAGTCCGCAATCTGATTTCGTCAAGGAAATGTATCGACAATTCGAAACCGGTCGCCCTTCCGTGCCTACACGTCATTGTATTCAAAAACCTTTTGTATTTAAAGAACTCAAACATTACTCTCGTGTTTTCGTAAGGGTCGACTCGGCTCGCAGACCTTTGCAACAACCTTACGACGACGGGCCATTCGTTGTTCTCAGTCGCGACGCTAAAAATTGTATAATTCTAATTAACGGCGAAGAATCCATCATCAGCATTGACCGTTTAAAGCCGTGTTTTACAAAAACAGAAGCCGAAAACGTACTGTCCTCGGTAATCAAAAAGGTTTCATTCTCCGAAAACCAAAACCACACGTCTGCGGAGCCCGATCAAAAAACGAGAACAGGCGTACCATTGTGCGCCCAGGCAGATATCTTTGATTACAGCTCCCTACATTCAACTGGTGGGGAAGTGATGTAGCGTTAGTAGATACGTGTGGACTCACCACTCTGCCACTCGGCTGAACGCAGCCGCAGTGAAATCAACCAGTCAACCTCAACATCGTTCTCTGAACGCTCAGCTGTCATCGTCATCGTGGATGGTTCTTTCTTTTCTCTGCATCTTGTCGAGTCAAGTTCATTATTTCTGTTCAGATTTAATTATTAAAGTATTGTATTTGTAAAACCGAATAACATTTTTGAATGCAGTGTTTAATATTGGTTTGCCTTCATAATGAGACACTAAAGTTGTCGATAGTGCAGTTCATCCGGCAAAATTCACAAGTAAGTCTTACAACAAATTCGAAAGGCGAGTTGATAGAGTTGACCCGCAGAGAGTACATTTCTTAGAATTTTATAATCGACAAGAATATCTTGTCAAATCAGGTACAGTTTTTAAAATTAGACTTGGAAGAAGTCTTCTTAAAAATGAAGGCACTTGTTTTAGTGTTATAATTTTATAAAAATGGGAAAGCTATTAATTTCAATTTGAATAACTTAAAAGCTGACAATAAAATGTAAGATGACGAATTATATTTTTAGTGTATTCACTGACTTAAAAAAAAAGCCAGTACAATGGTTTATGTTTAGGTTTGCAAATGTGTGCAATTCAAGGACCTTAAAGTCGACAAAACACTTTCCGGGCTATTAAATTTACCTTGAAAATTGTTGAATTTACTTTTTGTCGGAAATTTAATTCAGTAGTTATATATTTGCATTATATTAGTATTGACTTAAAATAGGTGGAGAACGATATTCAGTGTTGTTTATCTTACTTATGAAACAAAAAGGATCAATTTCTCCCAAATCAACCATTTGTTCCTTCAACCCATTCATGGAATTCTTAGAGTTGGTAAAAAGATAAGTAACAGATGTTGGATAACAGTATAAACATCCAGTACTTCTTCCAAATAATCACACGTTTACCAAGGCTTTGACAAGGGATACACATATAATCTACAAGGATTGCTGTCAATCGTTAGTGAAATATAGTGGCATGTGCATTTGAAGCCTCTTATACGACGAGTTATCAGACGGTTTAAATTATGCGCTAAGGCCCGTTAACGTTTTGGGCATTTACAAATGGGAAATCTACCAGAGTATCCCTCACGTCTTTTTACAGCAGTATAGGAACAGACGTTTGTGGAACCTTCATATGGTCACTTTCGGCGTCGTGGGACAGCTGCCGTGAAAGCATATGTAGCGGTATTTGTATGCCTTGTCACCAAAGCTGATCATCTTGAACTAGTTCGAGATCTTACTACTTGTTCGTGCTTTGCGGCGCTTCATCAACCGGAAAGGCCTTTGCCGTACCATATATAGTGATCATGCTACAAATTATACGCCTCCTCTGATAGCTCCAAAAAACGCATATAAAATATATTTATATTGACAACTATATTTCGGTAACACATTCACTAAGTTAATGTACAAATACATAGAGAACATAAAATGTACATTTATATGGTTAAATTTTATAAATCAACATTATTTTGTAAAATAGGCTGTACAATAGGTATGAAGTCGAGTTCTTCAAGATGGGGTATTGTATATTTTAATTTATAAAACAAATATAGGAATTATTGTTATTGTTTCGGACAAGATTTAATGTGAAGATTTTTTGCAATAATTTATAATATTTAATATATAGATGACGTTTACAAGACTGCAATCCCATTTGGTTTATAAATTAATTAATTTTCATGACTCTTGGACAAAGAAATACTGGGAACACATAACAAATATCAATTAATGAAGTCTTATTTGGATTCAGCTTTTACTTTTTATTTATTGACAACGATATCCTGATATATTCCAAGTCTTCAAAGAACATGAAAAGCTTTTACAAACAATTTTTTGAAGGCTTTCTGAATACGGAAAGGTCATCAATACATCAACATGCATTTTTGGTGTTCCAGAAGTTTAATTTCTTCCATATAAATCTATTCCGTTAGAATTAAAATACCTTAAGAACGTTTTAAAGCCATTCAACACTATCTTTTTCTGTAAACAGATTTTGGATTGATTGATTTTTACAACAATTCATCTTGGAAACAATTGAACTTGAAACACTACTAAACAAATATATTAGTATGTTTTATTAGGCTCTTTTTGTCTTTTTGTTTTTTGAATGCGAATAAATATATGTAAAACTTTATTCCATTCTTTTACCCAACGTTTCGTAAGAATTCCTTACTTCTTCAGGGGATTTTTGTTCTTTATTCAATACTGATAGCACTGACACAAATTTAAAATAAATAACAAAAACGGGTGAAGAAGTAAGGAATTCTTACGAAACGTTGGGTAAAAGAATGGAATAAAGCTTTTTATTTATTCGCATTCCAAAAACAAAAAGACCAAAAGAGCCTAATAAAACATGATAAATAAGTATTAAAAAAGAATTTTTCAAACACATACAACAACTGTATTAGTAATTCACCATTGAAAGGATAACAACCTGTTCCATGGACATCAGCGTTAAAAGAAGCATTTTGCAGTTGTGGGGACGGCTTATCTTCTGCAACTCTTCTAGTCCATCCTTGTTACGGAGAAAAACTTCGTCTCCTTGCAAAAGTTGCTAATCATTTAATTGGCGCTTGTTTAATGCAGATTAAAAATGAAACCACGTTTTATTATTCTCAAAGAAACTATCTGATATGGAGATAACTTACCATCGAGAATAACTTGACATGTATGCAGTGATTCTATACTTTTGGAAGATCAACAGTTTACGTCACGCTGACCACAAAACAATTAAATTAGGCATTTCAATAGAATCATTTCTCATTTATCGCCGATTTTTCTACTGATATTCAACTTATCAAGGGATCTGAAAATATTGATGCAATGGCCGAAATTTCAAACAATTTGGTAAAATGTCAGAGCAATTTTTAGAAATTTACTAAACTTTAAAGATGATTTACCTAATTTTAAACGATGTTGTGTTCTAACTATCTTTTAACAATTAGCTAAATTTAAAATCAAGGAATGGCTACTTTAACTTTAAGCAATTTTCTAAGTCTAAATGACATCTGCACAGTTAATTTTATAAAAGCAGTAGATGAAGTGGTCTAGTCAACAGTTTTGAATTTTAATTAATAAGTCCGTTTGACCTTTTTTGCTGTCATTATTTTTACATTTTGGATGCCAGATTTTTTTAAAAAGGAATTAGTAGTCTACAACTTAGCAAAACAAAAAGAAAGATTTAAAACTTTGAAGTCGCTTTGTTAATTGCTAAATGTTTTGAAAAATGCTGCTTATCAAAATATTAAGCCCTTAACAATATGTTCTTTAAAATGTTGTGCCAATATCTTCGCAGAACATCAAACACTCTCTGCATCACAAGATGAAGAAAAAGAACTTCAAGACTTTAATAAATTATATTTATTCAGATTCAGTTTAGCTCTGACCTTTTGTACCCAATACCTTTCGTCAGATTTTTGATCAACTACATAACCTGAGTCACCTTGGAGTCAGAACGTCTACAAAACTTGTTGACAATTTTTTCATTTGACTGTCAATGTGCATAGATTGTCATATTGGGCCCAAACTTTTCCAACAACGCTCTTAGATCTCATGCCGTAAAAAATCAGAATTAGGAGACTTTGCTACACCATCTAAGCGATTTTCACATGCGCACGCTCATATCATTGGAGCACTACCTCCAGCTAACTAATTTTGATATTGCCTAGCAGTAACTGAGTACTACACATATCTGATGTGCATCCTCACCAATCTATCACTTTCGAAACTGTCTTTTTAGCATTTCTATCAAGTTGGATTCCACGTTTTGGCTGTCTTCAAAAAACTATACGGTTCCTCTGGTATACAGTGACCTGGCGAAACTTTATTAAACAATGAGTTGCCATCTTCAAGCAAATGGGATGATCGAGCGCTTTCATCGTCAGTTTTAGAGCTGCTATGATGGCTCTCAAAAGTGACAACTGGACTAAAGTAAACTTGCGGTAGTTTTGGTTCGTCAATTCAATACCAGCAGAACTTGTTTATGAAGAAACATTTCGACTTCCTGGAAAGTTTTTATACTATCGTCACAAAATCAAGACACTGAAGATCCTACAATCTATCTTCATCGTCTTCGGAATCACAACAGACGACGCAATGAGTCCTGAAAATTTTAAGGTATTTAAAGCTAACATTTCATTCCTGTATGTCAAGCTCCATGTCTTAATTTTTCGATTTGTTTCTGAGAACTTGAGAACCTGTGCCATATAAAGTATTTTTTGAAGGGTACTGCTTTTAGCGAGGAATTGAGTAATTCTTGTAATGAAAACTGCTTTTTTAAATTGGCCAATCGGGTTCGACGTACAAACTATAGGTCCCCTAGGTTCCTGCAATTACTCAACCGCACATGAATGGTTGAGAGTTTAAGACAACACCAACACCTTGCAGTGAGCCTTAATTTGTTAATTTAGTTTAGTTTTTGAAAATTACCAAAAGGATTTACATATCGAGTGAGTTCCTCTTTCTAAACTACCAAGAACAACAAATACACCAATGTGTAAAACTTTGGTCTAGACTTTGCCCATCTTTGTATTGATTTTTCTGGGTGAACAATGAAAAACCAATACCCTATATGCATATAGGATAAACCACAGCCACCACGATACTCTCACAGGTTAGCCCATCTATGTTCCTGGAATTAGCTAGGGGCTGCAACATATCCCGTGGTTCCAAACCTTCAGTGGTGTGTTAATTTAGGTCTTTGATGAGGTGCCATCTAGAAAAGATAACCCTAGAAGTGCCGAAGTGGTCCATTGTTGACCATCTTTCGATTCAGATTTCATCTTGGAAGAAAGTCAACAGTAGGTTCTTGCGTTTGCTCACAAGTCAAGAATTTTCTTAGTGCAGTTCTAAGCTGTGCCTCTTTCAATAACTATGAATTGCAACAGTGTCATTCATCATCGAGCTGCAAAGACTTCTATAACTTGTGTCCAGGGGCCACCAGCTTGGAGGTGCAAGTAAGCGCTTCTTCCTTCCAGATTATAGACAAGTATATAGCTTCCCTATATCTACATGGAAGTCAGTTTGACCCCAATTATTGGTTGACAGTTGTAAGTCACTAGTTCTTGGTGCTCTACGGAATGTTGCACCACTTAATTCATATATTAATGAATTGAAAAACTATTTTTCATGGCCAAGAAAGGAAAAATCACATAAACCAAAAGTGCGCTATCCATTCAGTCAGCGTTTACGGTTTTATTCAATTTTTGATGTCTCGCATATCTAAGGATTCACTAAAGAAATACGGGAAGTAGCAAAGGTATGTGCAGAACTAAGCAAATATATGTTAAGGTAATTGGATGTTCCTGATGTTATTATTGCTTTTTCCTTAAGGTTTAAGGGCAAAATGTCTGTAATTCAGAATAGTCAACAATTTTAAATAGCCCTATCATGTCAAAACCAAATATGGGACATAAAAACAAATTATCTTTAATTTCCTCTATTACCTCATTTAAAATATAATAAAACGCTCATATTTTGCCCTCAAATTTACCAAAAATAAACAAATTGTTGTAGGATCTCAAGGACAAACCACATTCAACTGAGTAGATCCAAGGACTGCACAATTATGCTGATGCAAACCCAAATTATCTGCATATACATGTGAATGTACATTAACATAGTTTATTTTATTCAATTATGTTTAAAAATATTCAGGTGAAAAAAAGAAATGTTCCATTCCGCAAAATTTCCACAAAGCAACGATTCAAAACCACATCAAGTTCTAGATTGACACATTTTAAAAACCATTTGAAAGAAATGCCCTAGAATAATTCTACATTTCTGCCATTTGCATTCTACCAAAATGGTCTCTAGGTTTGAATAATATCCTCTTTTTTTTTTAATTCTATCACAACCATTTCCTTTCACTTTCTGTTTCTATACTGTATGGAGGTGATGTATATGTAGATGTGTAGGTATATGCATTATGTGTGTCTTTTTGCCTTCAATTTTGTAACAACAGCATCGCCCATAAAGGACCTCTTTATACCGTCGAAATACTCTCAATTTGAATTTCATTTAGGATCAAAAAAGCGCAATGAAAGCAAATTCGTTGACGCTTCTGCTAAAATTTAATCAAAATTAAATGAAAATTGCAAATTATTACAAGCCCACTCGACTCAGCACGTCGTATACAGCAAGCACCAGCCACCAGCAACCATCCACCCATCAGGACTCGGGAGGAGGAAGATGAGTAAGGACATAAAATTTGATTAAACATCCTGTGTGTTCGGATGTGTGAATATTTAAATGGAGGTTGTATAGCTTACAACCTGAGTGGAAAATAGAATCAAAATTTTGAAGATGGGGTGTTAAATGCCGCACCATAGGATGAGAGTCATTTAAGCGTTTAATATACGAAATAAAAAGAAAAGTCTATATCTCTATAGCTTCAAAACATTTACCTACATATGAAGTATGAACACTAAAATCAAATGACACAGCGAAAGTAAAAAGAAGAAGGAGAAGAATATTACAAAAACCTGGAATAAGGATTATTGATGACTTTTTTTTAACAAAGGAAAGAAACGTTTTATACTCCATGTGGCTTCGTTGCCACGACAACACTGGAGTTAGATTTAATTAGCACCAAACGAAGCAAATGCAATCAAGTTAAACGTCCTTTTAAGTGGTATATTCCAGCTTGAATTTTCGAGGAAGCATAAACAAGGGAAAGGATATCATTTATATCTACATATGTATGTATTCATAGTGATGTACAATTTCAGAAAAAGGAATAAAGTTGCACCATTGTATAGAATGTTTATGGAAAATATGGTAACAACAGATTTTTGATGAAAACCAAAAAAGTCACAGGTCCTTTTTCGACTAGACTTTTCTTTGGTTCATTTTGTTTTAATTGGAATGAAACTTTTTTCCGATTACAAATAAGACAATTTTTATAATATATATTTCCTTAAATTTGCACACCATTAAGAAGGATAACATTTTCAAGGATAACATCTAATCCATTAACGACCGGGTTTTTGTTTATTATTTAAAGATATATAAAGACATTATTTCTTGAATTTCGACGACTGCTACTAATCATAAGAACTATCTTAAGGCTGCTGTTAAGCTTTTTCAAGGCAATTTTTCTCGTATTATCGAGGGTCTCAAATGCACAGCAATGACTTTTCTTCTTTATTATGATATTAGCTGTTAATTTATTTATTCAGCGTAACTTAACTTAACACTAACTTAACAATTTTATCATTTTTTTAATTTGTTATCAGTTTTCAACAATATTCGTTTGGCCCACATTAAAGCTCTTCAATGTACAATAACTAACAATTATGATTTAAAATTAAAAGGGACGAGGAATTCGGACTCAAAATGGAAAAAAGTAAAGGATATCTTTCAGATGGGATCTGGATATGTTAAGTCGAAGAACAGCATAGCAGCGTTGCAGTGATGAAGAATTCTGGACAGTGGTTCAAAGTGCCCGTAATTAGTGGGGTTAATTCAAAGTCGGCTGAGTTGAGAAGATTGTTGAGTTTGGAGAAATCAGCCCTACGAAATCATAACAGTAATTCTTCATTTCATAAAAGTTGTTTTCAAATTAAAGGGGGAAGGAGAGATTAAGGGGAGGATGATAGCGATCCAAGGTTAGGAGAAGGTGAGGGCTCGCGGAGACAACACACTTATCGCAATCAGATGAGAATATGAGATCGAGGTGTCTCCCCATAAAGTTTGCTACTCCATTTAGTTGAAAAAGACCACAATCAGACGATCAATGAACAGCGATTCAGATTCAGAACAGATGTTAGTTGGAAAGAAGGATGTCTGATCATCTGAGGTGGACCAATTGAGATGATCAAGCAGGTAATCAATGTGATTAACAGCAGCTTGGTATGCTTTAATTTGTAGGACTAGTCGAATACAGCAGCAAAGGACAAAAAGACAAAACTTAGGGAGTGTAACCTTAGCTGATACGCCTTCAAATTTGATTGAAGTAGGAATATGGAGTAATGAACTTTCAAAATTACTAGTGATAGCTAAAAGCACAAAACGACCATGTGTATTAGTCGGACATTCCATGACATCCATTCAATAGATGGAATAGTCGTTAGTGAAGAGTTTGGTACACAGGATATCGGGTGTGAGGTTGGTTTTGGTAAGGGCAATCTTACATTTTGATAATAAAGGCTAAGGCATTTAGGTTTATTGGTCTTCAGGTTAGGAGCGATAGTATTTCTCATATCTGTACGGGATTTTTGGATAGGAGATAATCGTTTTGAAGAGATAAAGGACGCAAAAGAGGTTAGGTCTTCTCTCACTTTTTGATAAGAAATTTCGAGACCATCATGAAGTTCCAAAAATTTTCCATAAGTGCATCACGTTTGGCAGGGAGGCCTTCTTGGGACATTAAAACCTTTAGGTTTGTATTTGTTTTACCTTCAAAGCAAACAAAATCTAGTTTGTCGTACAGGAAAGCTAGGTAAAGGCGAACATTGTTGTAAATTTTGTGGTTTCTAAGACGGGACATAGCATACCGATCATTAGTGTTGGCCTGAGTAAATGTTTAGTTAACTTGACATTTGGAGACATTATTGGGTTAAGGAATCCTTGTGGTTCTTGGGAAACTGATGAAGGAGAAGTAGGGTTAAGGATGTGAGAATGGATGCGATTTGGATACTCAGGTGTTTTGGCAGGAGGATCAACCATCGGAGGGCGAAAACCAAGACCCGGATAAGAAGGGTTAAAAGAAATTCGTTTGGATGGAGGCTTTATAGAGGTAGGAGAAGTTTTCCGTTTAAATGACGAAAGTTGGTTAGAGAGAGAAAAGTTTGGAAAGATTTGTGTTTTAGAGTCCAGTTGGTTTCAATATTTTTTTTGGAATTAGGTTTGGGTGTTCAAGACTTAGTTAAATTATTATTCCTACTCATTCTGGAAATACGCATTTGATTAAGTAGTTATATCCTTTTTGGTCATGAAACATCCAGTTGTATTTGGAGGGAATCAGGAACTTGGATCTTCTTCCAGACAATTGAAAACATTCGCAGTTATTGACACACAATTTTCCTTTAAAATTGGAGCGAATTCAAGTAGCATCAGCATATCCGGGACAATTATTCAGCACAAACCTTATGTTGTTAGCAGATTCATGCCTGCTGAGTCTCAAATTACAATTGGATAGCTTCCAGGAATGGCCACATTTGTTGATTAATGCTTCTTCCGCAATGGTATTCGCTAAGGTGGATTGTTGCGGAAGGTAAGCACCCAGGTTTGGCGCATGGATTTGATCAATAATGGATACGTTCCCGATATCACACGACGGTATGCAGGGTTGTTTAATGACGTCGTACAGAGCGATTCAATTTTCTGCGATTGGACATTAAAGGCCCAAATATAATAGGCATAAGTAAACATAAGCTTATGTCAAAAACCCAACGAAAATTCACTTAAGTTTGTTAAATTACTGCATAGCCATAATGCAATTTTGCTCACGTATCTACATGTCAGATTTTACTTATGCGGCGAGCGACTGGGATCGCTCTTGCTTAAGTTTGCTTAAGTTAACGAAACTGAGAAAAATTGAACGAAACGGAGCTATAGACTCCATTATGTTCACTCGTATTGAGATTCTTTGTATTCGCACGTTTACTTATGCGCGCATATGCTAGCTTATGCCTATTATAGTTGGACCTTAAGGCTTTCAAGTTCACGTTGTACACTCGTATATTTCTGTTCTTGATTACTTATATAGTAAGTAATCGATATGAGTGCGGTTAAAACCCGCACCTTTGCCCCGCGAAACAAAAGAAAATCAAAATATAACGAAGAGATATTTTTTTTTCTTTTACCTTACCAAAATCTTGAACTATCTTAAAGCTAGACAAAAATTCTTAAAAATAAGAGTAAATTTCAAGAACTTAAGAAATATCTTACTGGTCCTATGCGGGTGCTCTAAGATAATCCATTATCTTATAACAATTGCCGTAAAAATAAATTAGGTGGCGCAACAGTCCGTTGTTGAAATTTAAGGGACCTACGCTTTATATGCCGAATCCGAACGGCTAATTTGAGAAAGCACTTTTCATGATAATAATTCATCTTGAAGGATTTGTCAATTCCTCGCAAGAGGTCTTACCCGTGAAAAAAGTTAGGTGGCACAGGCAGGGATTGAACCCAAGACCCCCTGCATAACAGTCCAACGCACTAACTACCATGTTACGGGTAATACTCTACTAAATAACTATAACTCAATCTAAAACCAGAAAAATTAAAAAACACTTGGTATCTTTTTCATTATTTTTTATTTTATATAAAACTATAAGCTAAATACAAAAATACGAAGCCCATTATAATACTTAAGCTATTTAAAACTAATCAAAACCAATAATACTTCTTAAAATTACTTAAAACTACTTAAAAACTACAACAGCCACAGAGCCACAGTAGGCTTTTTTTTACTTAACTACACTTTTATTCGCCAATGGCTGTCGATTTGGTCCAACGATCACTAGATTGTTCCAGGTCTTTCTCGTATCCCTTGAGGCTCCATACAGCGGAGTGCTGAACATAATAGTTTCGCATCTCTGAAAGTTGATTTTTAACTTCCAGTCATCGCAATATTGCTAAATCTTGTCGAAGTAACCCTGTATAAGTTTCTTGATAACCAAAATTTTTGGGGCCGTTCTGTACGCAATTAGGTCGTCGGGGTACGCTATTGCCTAAGCAAGACTTGCTATTAGATTGTTGGTATAAATGCTTAACAAGATCGGTGAGTTAACGGCTCCCTGTTGAAGTCTATACAATTTTGGTGGCCCTGGGCACTCTTCGAAAATGGGGCCCCTGTATGATTATATAAAAATGTTTTGTTCTGTAATAAAGATATACAAAAAGAATCACATACCTTTGAATTGATATTTATTACTTATGTAAAAATAAAAACAAAAAATAAATGTTTCATATAAAAATTCAAAGATAAGTAAAATTTAAATAACAGACAATTAAATAAGTTATTGAGAATATAATTTAAAGAACAATATAGTGGCACATACCATATTTTTTTCAGGTAAAAGAAAGGAATATTTATTGAAGAGGTCTTTTTCCGGATTTGAGATTTGCAAAATCATTGATCACATCTTCAAAATCGATGGCTCTGAGAATGTTGCTTTCGATTGATATCAGCGACAAACATGTCAATCTTTCTTGAACCATTATAGTTCTGAGTTCGATTTTGACTCTTTTTAACATAGAGAAGGAACATTCCCCACTGCAATTGGTTACTATCACACTTCAGAAAATTCTTAGTGCAATTTCAACATTTGGAAATGCATCTTCAATTTCACAATAAAGCTCTAGAATGTTGTCAGTTTTTTCATTTGTGTGTCGATAATTTTCAAGTAATCTTTTAAACTCAGCCATTCAGAATGTAGTTCATCTCTGTTCACATCTTCGGTGTAAAATTAAGCAAAAGATTTGCAGTTCTCTTTTAAGTCTTCTGAATTCAGATTTTGTAATCCATAAAAAAGTCAAAACGTTGGCAAATCTTCGTATACAAACCTAGTTGCTGTTTCAAATGAACACTTAGTGTCTAGACAATGGGAAGAAAGGATTCAATTTCAATCTTTCCTTCCAGTCAGAATTACTGAGGGTTCAGAGCCCTCAAAAAAAAAGTGTGGCGTGAGCTTCTACACCTCATCCTGTCAGAAAGGTCCTTATATTCGGAATTCGAGTTTTTTTGTCTGGCTGATAAATCAAATTTGGCTTAGACTAAATGCTTCCTCTCTGGCCTCTCGTGCCTGTCTTAAATCGTTTGCGATAGACATCAAAGCTTCTTCAATTTCTTGATGACCTTTATTTAAGGCGCTTAGAGCATCAGCTCGCACCGACCATCTTGTTTGAGAACGACTTTTTAATACTTTTTTGGACCTAAATGAGCAGTCAACACCCTCCATCGATGAAAAGATACCGAGAAAAGTTATACAATTTCTGAATAATTTCAAAGAATTTAGTTGCTTCTAAGACACACTCAGCGGCATGCACTCCTACCAAGTTTAATAAGTGCCCTGCACACGGTACAAAATTGCCAAATTTACATTTTTCTTTTATTCTTGCCTACAGACCAGAAAACCTTCCTGAAATATTTGCCACGTAGTCGTAGCTTTGGCCTCTGCAATCTCTTATCGAAATATCCTCCAAAAACTTCAATATAATTTCTGCTAAATAATCAGATCTATGTTCGTTAATTGGAATAAAGTCCAAAAAAATTTCAACAGGCTCGTGATATTTAAGTAACGAATAATAAATTTTAGTTGATCAACGTGAGACAGATCGTTTGCACTATCAACGCTAATTGATAAATATTTTTTGACTTCTTTTACAACAGTTTTCAAAACATGTCTTCCCATGACAATAATAAATTCATTGCAGATATTTGCTGAAAGATACCACAGATGACCACTTCCTGGATTTCCAAATTTACTTAAATGATCTATGTATGTAAAACGGGTCAAACTAGCTAAGCAACTCAATACATCCTAAATAATTCCGGTTATTGGAAGATCCGAGGATCTCAAAGTCACCACGAAATGGAAGCCCTCAAGAAACTAAAAACTTTACAAGAGCTACAACCCGCTTTAACACATTTCTCCAGTAACTTAATTCATTTTGATGTTGTGATATTAATTCAGTATCTATTCTACCTGTCACTTTTGTTCGTGCTATGAAGGTCATCATAGATTGTATTTTGGCAGATCTGCTTTCATGTGAAATATATACATATTTGATTGATGTGTTTTAATTTGAATATAATTTCGCAGGGAATGTGATTTAAATTGTTCAGCAAAGGTTGTTGTTCAGCAATCAAAGTACGAATTCTGATTATTTTGGATGCATCTAAAATTGTATCGAAGTAATTTTTTTCTTGTAAATAGACCAATAGAGGTTAAGTGTTGTTTCAGCAATTTGGGGCCCCTGGTGATTGCGGGGCTCAGTGGTAAAGAGGGGTCTGTAAACCGTCAACCATTTAGCATGCCATAAAGCATATACAACAGTGGTTTACTTATGCCGAGTCTGTTTAACTTTAGATAAAGACCCTGTAAACATAAGGTGTCGAAGACCTTCTCCAAGTCAACCAGACAAGCACTCTTACATTGCCTTTTAGATTTGTTCCACTGGATATCAGAAACCTTAAAGCCGAACTGATTATTGTTCTTAGCCCAATTGGACAGAGCTCTATTTATAATCTTCTCGAATACCTAACTGATACTCGGCAAAAGACTTATCGACCGGATATTCGCCGGTTTGGTGTTGTCCTTTCCCTTTTTTGGGAGAGGATGTACCACAGCTTTCTTCTAATGGACCGGATAATATGTATTATTTATAACATTGTTAAACAGAGTGGTACAGAGGACATTTGCTGACTTCTTTTTTTTTAATGAAACGAATATGAGTTGGAGTTCTATCTTCAAGACTACATATTGAGGCAGTCTTGAGGTAAGTATTCATGAGTTATTTTGTAAGCTTTACACATTCAAAAGAAACAAAGAGAAAACGAAAGTAACGCTGTCTAGTTATAAAACACTTTTCTGGTTTCACCCTTTATAAATTGTCTGCAATGTAAAGTCTGTAGGAATTATTGGTCTTAGAGAGGAATACTTACATTCTCTTCCTTCCCAATACCGAGGGTTAAGAAATGAGCACTTATTATGTTTCGCTCAAAATATTTGACAGGAAGAACATTAGTTAGTGTTTTAATAGAAGAATATATCGATGTCTAATTACAAGTGTTACCGGTGGATTTGTTCGAATTAGGTGGTAATCAGATATTTTACCAGTGTCAAACTAGCTTAAAACACTCTATAGGATTGTAGCTACCTATACACAAGAAAGCTTTAGGTCTAATGAAGGCCATATGAGGTTTGTGGCTGCGCACGTTGGGAAATTGTGCCACCTAGAGTTTGCTATCGTAAGAGCTGCTTCTTTTAGCAGAAGTTTACATGAAGCTATCGTTATACCTATCTTCTCCCTTTCAGGTGAAAAAGGTATGACGGTTCCATTTTTAACGAGTTCATCGGCTCTACAATTTAATGTGATGTCTCTGTGCCCCGGTACCCAACAGAGGTGAATGTTAAATCGCTGCGCCGCCGTCTCCATAAGAGACGATCGACAATCGAGGGCCGTTTAAGATTTTATTGAGATCAAGAGATTTAATAGCTGCCTGACTGTCAGAGAAGATGCGTATATCAGAAGTTGATATCACGTTTTCTCTTAGCCAGAAGAGAAAATTTCCACTTGGAAGACGCTACAATGATTAGGGAGGCGGAATGAGATGCTTAGATTCAGCTTTTCTAAGTACACACCACTACCAACTCCCTCATTTGTCTTGGATATATCTGTATAAAAATCTCATCCAGGAGTTTTTTTGTCTTTCCATTCATCTCTGGGTGGAATGGATACCTGGAAGTTTTTTCTAAATTGGGGTTTTGGAATAGTGTAGTCTATATACTTTGGTATAGAACCAAAGAGGTTCAAAATAATGGAGTGCCCACATTGTTGTTGGTCCATTGAGATGAGGCGTTGGGTCTTATGGCTGTACTCGCTGCTACAGGAGAGGGGACAGAATACCACCTTGCGGAGTGCCTTTACCGACAAATCTTTCCTTTGATTAATCATCTCACAGAGTGAGTATTCGACGTTTAGGGTCGTCATAGCAAAAGTGATAGCGTATGTGTCAACGTTGTTGAAAGCGCCCTCAATTACCTAGGAAGGTCACCATAGTATATTCCTTTTGCTCTAGGAAGTATTTGATAGTTCTTACCAGAGCGTGCAAGACTGTTTCTACCAATTTCCCTATGCAGAAACATGCTGAGACATTGATAGTCTCTTATCAATGCTATTACGTACATGGATATCAATCAATCGTTCCAGAGTTTTGAGAATGAATGATGATAGGCTAATAGGTCTTAGATCTTTAGGGTTGACATGCGAGCATTTGCCCGCCTTGGGACTGAAAACTACCTCTGCTTCTCTTCATCGCTGAGGTATATAGACCAGACCTAGACAACTTTTGAAGAACATCTCAATGATGGGCAAAGTTATATCGTTGGTCAGCTGGTACAATTTGATCAAATAATCAAACAAATAAACAAACAAACATTCAAACGAACAAACTGACTTTCACATTCATAATACTAGTATAGGATTCTTCTGCATTTCTTAAAGTTTAAAAGACAAATACTTATGCATATATTTGGAACTGTAATAGCATAGAATAAAATGTAGTAAATTATTTGTATTTCGGGAATGTGATTAAAAACTAAACAAGTCAACTTATGCAATATTTCTCCAATTTAACAAACACAAAGCTGTTTTGTAGTATTCTTTGCCGAGCTCAGAGGAGCTTTTGGTTACAGAATTGCTCATTCAATTCAGCTTGGAAAGACCTTTCTTTAGCGATTGGGCCAATGAATTTTTCGAAAATCTAAGAAACGATTTTTTAATGTTGGGAAAGATACGTTCTTTATCTATCAAGCAGTAAACTGCAATTCCTTTCAATAATTCCTTGTTGAAATACCACCATAGAAAGTAACTTGGTCATGGACTGGCTCAAAAAACCTGTAATTTTACTTTACTTCAAATAATAGCGAAGCTAGAACTCAAAGGAGCTTTTGGTTTTTAGAAGTGCATAGAACTCAAACAGACCTTTCTTTTATTGCATATCTTGATGGGGTTAGGAACAATGATGAAGTTATTATTATCTTAAGCCAATATACCCATCGACCGAAACCTTATCATGGGCTAGTCCGAAGTTGTGTAGCTTTACTTTTATTTTGAAATCAACATTAATATTTCAACACTTTAAAGTATGGATGGCAATTTTACCACATCCTTAAAATGTATGATAGATAAGATGAAACCCTCTACGCTTGAGGAGACCATCATCCACTGAATATTCTCAAGGCCTAAGTTCCAATAATAATTAATTTATGCGCATACATTTATTCTTCTTTGTTGTGTAATCCAATCAATACTGAAGTTGATGTTACTACTTTCTCAGTTTAAAAATTTAAGGTGATCTAAATATTCCTGTTTCGATGCATCTGATGTTACTTATAAATTTAAGGGAGACAAATTCGGTTGGTAATACCAATCCTAAATACATAAACCCATGATATCATTTTTGAATTCGAAATCAATAGATAAATATTTGACATGATAAAATATGTCTTCAGATATAAATATACAAAAGCCATCATCGATATCGACATGATGTGTAGCTCTAGGTATATCATCTTTCCCTTCATTTTCATTCTTTTGTGTATAAATTTTCCTACCAGAATGCCATTTAAATATGTATTTTCATGTTGATTTTCCCGCGACACTCGGTTGAACTCGTCCATTGATCCCCATCATGGCTCTATAATAGATGTTGACTCCCAGACAAACAAATAAAAAATCCTTTTTATTTCCGAACTCGAGAATGTTTCTCCCAAATAAACATGCTCCCTCTACCATCATCGGCAGCAATTGTACCGCCGTTCTCAAACCCCAACCCCTTCTCCCATTCAAAAAAAAAAGAAAAATTCTTTATAAAAAAGCGTTTATCGAATATAAACTCGCTAGGGTGTCATTATTCATCGCAATGAATTGATAAACACAACATCCTGAATATACCCCCTGGCCTCTGCGAATAACGTAGAAATGAAATATCAGGGGGCATGGTGAACTTTTATTTTACTTTTTTGACAAGGCGCATCACCACACACTCGATCCCCTCGCCAACACTCGGCATAGCAATCGATACACAAACTCGTGCCAAGGATATACTTTTTCAATTCAACCTGGCAACTTTAATTTTCGTCCTTTTTGTTGAATGATTTTGTGTTGCTTTTAAGTGCTGCTTGGCTTGACGCATTTTGGGGGAAAGTGATGCGCTAGCAAAATCACAGTCTGTCCTTGCATGCAGGATCACACACTATGCATTTGTGGACGCAGTAAATCAATCAATTTTATATTAACTTATCGTATACCGTAGTTGTAACGGTAGGTAGGCAGTGGATGGTATACAATTGTTTTATACCTACGTGGTATCAACTCTGAGGCAGTGTAGCTTTTTTCGACAACGCATGCATTTATTTATGATGTAGCTGGCGATGCGATGGTGGAGTGAACTTCATCGGCTATAGGCTAGATGCCTATACCGTCTACAACCCACTGCAGCGACGGCAACTAACCAGCCCAGACCCACCCGGCTACTCATCAGAAAATCCACTCATTTCAAAAGGTAAGTGGCTTTTAGGGCCAAACATTTGATGTGATTAAATGTCATGTAAATGAAATGATTACAATTAATCGCATCATGTTATTCTGGATGACGGATAATTGTACGAAGCCGGAGTCATAGCCGGAGCCTCGATATGTCAATTGAGTTCCGAGGTTTTAGTAGTGGTGGTTAATTAGTTGAAAGTGGGTACCTCTCCATAGTTTGAAATGTATAGAGAAAAGAAGTCGTTACTGTTGTAATTATTGAATGATTTCAATTAAATGTGATTAAAAACAGATTGGATTGATAATTCTCTTTTGTTTTCGATAACTGCAAAACCAGATCCCTCTGTGAGCTCTTGTTTCAGAAGAATTTGTGGTTAGCTAAAATTACAGAATTTCGACCCAGGCAATGAAAAGTATCTGTCGGTGGCGTTAATCCCGCAACCAAGCCTTGAAAAAATATGCGGCTTTCACTAATTGGTAGCCAAAAAATACACCTTTCCAACGATGTGAAAATCATCGCAATACTCGACAATTTTTATTTCTTCAGTTTTACGAAAAAATCGTGGGCTAACCCCTTGTCAAAAAAAAAAATTTTTTTCATCAGTGTTCCAAAACCCATCAAGATACACATTTTAAGATAGGTCTTTTCAAGCTCTATCTATACCTGTAATCCAAATTTTATTGCGAGGTTCTGTATGGGAAATATTTGTGGTTATCTAAAATTACAGAATTTCGACCCAAGCAATGAAAAGTATCTGTCGGTGGCGTTAATTCCGCAACGAAGCCTTGAAAAAATATACGGCTTTCACTAATTGGTAGCCAACAAATACACCTTTCCAACGATGTGAAAGTCATCGCAATACTCGACAATTTTTATTTCTTCAGTTTTACGATAAAATCGTGGGCTAACCCCTTGTCAAAAAATAACATTTTTTTCATCAGTGTTCCAAAACCCATCGAGATACACATTTTAAGATAGGTCTTTTCAAGCTCTATCTATACCTGCAACCCAAATTTTATTTCGAGGCTCTGTATGGGAAATATTTGTGGTTAACTAAAATTACAAAATTTCGACCCAGACAATGAAAAGTATCTGTCAGTGGCGTTAATTCCGCAACCAAGCCTTGAAAAGATGTTAGGCTTCCACTAATTGGTAGCCAACAAATACACCTTTCCAACGATGTGAAAATCATCGCAATACTCGACAATTTTTATTTCTTCAGTTTAACGAAAAAATCGTGGGCCAACCCCTTGTCAAAAAATAACATTTTTTTCATCAGTGTTCCAAAACCCATCGAGATACACATTTTAAGATAGGTCTTTTCAAGCTCTATCTATACCTGCAACCCAAATTTTATTGCGAGGTTCTGTATGGGAAATATTTGTGGTTATCTAAAATTACAGAATTTCGACCCAGGCAATGAAAAGTATCTGTCGGTGGCGTTAATTCCGCAACGAAGCCTTGAAAAAATATACGGCTTTCACTAATTGGTAGCCAACAAATACACCTTTCCAACGATGTGAAAATCATCGCAATACTCGACAATTTTTATTTCTTCAGTTTTACGAAAAAATCGTGGGCTAACCCCTTGTCAAAAAAAAATATTTTTTTCATCAGTGTTCCAAAACCCATCAAGATACACATTTTAAGATAGGTCTTTTCAAGCTCTATCTATACCTGTAATCCAAATTTTATTGCGAGGTTCTGTATGGGAAATATTTGTGGTTATCTAAAATTACAGAATTTCGACCCAAGCAATGAAAAGTATCTGTCGGTGGCGTTAATTCCGCAACGAAGCCTTGAAAAAATATACGGCTTTCACTAATTGGTAGCCAACAAATACACCTTTCCAACGATGTGAAAATCATCGCAATACTCGACAATTTTTATTTCTTCAGTTTTACGAAAAAATCGTGGGCTAACCCCTTGTCAAAAAAAAATATTTTTTTCATCAGTGTTCCAAAACCCATCAAGATACACATTTTAAGATAGGTCTTTTCAAGCTCTATCTATACCTGTAATCCAAATTTTATTGCGAGGTTCTGTATGGGAAATATTTGTGGTTATCTAAAATTACAGAATTTCGACCCAAGCAATGAAAAGTATCTGTCGGTGGCGTTAATTCCGCAACGAAGCCTTGAAAAAATATACGGCTTTCACTAATTGGTAGCCAACAAATACACCTTTCCAACGATGTGAAAATCATCGCAATACTCGACAATTTTTATTTCTTCAGTTTTACGATAAAATCGTGGGCTAACCCCTTGTCAAAAAATAACATTTTTTTCATCAGTGTTCCAAAACCCATCGAGATACACATTTTAAGATAGGTCTTTTCAAGCTCTATCTATACCTGCAACCCAAATTTTATTTCGAGGCTCTGTATGGGAAATATTTGTGGTTAACTAAAATTACAAAATTTCGACCCAGACAATGAAAAGTATCTGTCAGTGGCGTTAATTCCGCAACCAAGCCTTGAAAAGATGTTAGGCTTCCACTAATTGGTAGCCAACAAATACACCTTTCCAACGATGTGAAAATCATCGCAATACTCGACAATTTTTATTTCTTCAGTTTAACGAAAAAATCGTGGGCCAACCCCTTGTCAAAAAATAACATTTTTTTCATCAGTGTTCCAAAACCCATCGAGATACACATTTTAAGATAGGTCTTTTCAAGCTCTATCTATACCTGCAACCCAAATTTTATTGCGAGGTTCTGTATGGGAAATATTTGTGGTTATCTAAAATTACAGAATTTCGACCCAGGCAATGAAAAGTATCTGTCGGTGGCGTTAATTCCGCAACGAAGCCTTGAAAAAATATACGGCTTTCACTAATTGGTAGCCAACAAATACACCTTTCCAACGATGTGAAAATCATCGCAATACTCGACAATTTTTATTTCTTCAGTTTTACGAAAAAATCGTGGGCTAACCCCTTGTCAAAAAAAATATTTTTTTCATCAGTGTTCCAAAACCCATCGAGATACACATTTTAAGATAGGTCTTTTCAAGCTCTATCTATACCTGTAATCCAAATTTTATTGCGAGGTTCTGTATGGGAAATATTTGTGGTTATCTAAAATTACAGAATTTCGACCCAGGCAATGAAAAGTATCTGTCGGTGGCGTTAATTCCGCAACCAAGCCTTGAAAAGATGTTAGGCTTCCACTAATTGGTAGCCAACAAATACACCTTTCCAACGATGTGAAAATCATCGCAATACTCGACAATTTTTCTTTCTTCAGTTTTACGAAAAAATCGTGGGCTAACCCCTTGTCAAAAAAAAATGTTTTTTTCATCAGTGTTCCAAAACCCATCGAGATACACATTTTAAGATAGGTCTTTTCAAGCTCTATCTATACATGTAACCAAAATTTTCTGTATGGGAAATATTTGTGGTTATCTTAAATTACAGAATTTCGACCCAGGCAATGAAAAGTATCTGTCGGTGGCGTTAATTCCGCAACCAAGCCTTCAAAAAATATGCGGCTTTCACTAATTGGTAGCCAACAAATACACCTTTCCAACGATGTGAAAATCATCGCAATACTAGACAATTTTTATTTTTTCAGTTTTACGAAAAAATCGTGGGCTAACCCCTTGTCAAAAAATAACATTTTTTTCATCAGTGTTCCAAAACCCATCGAGATACACATTTTAAGATAGGTCTTTTCAAGCTCTATCTATACATGTAACCAAAATTTTCTGTATGGGAAATATTTGTGGTTATCTAAAATTACAGAATTTCGACCCAGGCAATGAAAAGTATCTGTCGGTGGCGTTAATTCCGCAACCAAGCCTTGAAAAAATATGCGGCTTTCACTAATTGGTAGCCAAAAAATACACCTTTCCAACGATGTGAAAATCATCGCAATGCTCGACAATTTTTCTTTCTTCAGTTTTACGAAAAAATCGTGGGCTAACCCCTTGTCAAAAAAAAAATGTTTTTTTCATCAGTGTTCCAAAACCCATCGAGATACACATTTTAAGATAGGTCTTTTCAAGCTCTATCTATACATGTAACCAAAATTTTCTGTATGGGAAATATTTGTGGTTATCTTAAATTACAGAATTTCGACCCAGGCAATGAAAAGTATCTGTCGGTGGCGTTAATTCCGCAACCAAGCCTTCAAAAAATATGCGGCTTTCACTAATTGGTAGCCAACAAATACACCTTTCCAACGATGTGAAAATCATCGCAATACTCGACAATTTTTATTTCTTCAGTTTTACGAAAAAATCGTGGGCAAACCCCTTGTCAAAAAAAAATATTTTTTTCATCAGTGTTCCGAAACCCATCGAGATACACATTTTAAGATAGGTCTTTTCAAGCTCTATCTATACCAGCAACCCAAATTTTATTTCGAGGCTCTGTATGGGAAATATTTGTGGTTAACTAAAATTACAAAATTTCGACCCAGACAATGAAAAGTATCTGTCGGTGGCGTTAATTCCGCAACCAAGCCTTGAAAAGATGTTAGGCTTCCACTAATTGGTAGCCAACAAATACACCTTTCCAACGATGTGAAAATCATCGCAATACTCGACAATTTTTATTTCTTCAGTTTTACGAAAAAATCGTGGGCTAACCCCTTGTCAAAAAATAACATTTTTTTCATCAGTGTCCCAAAACCCATCGAGATACACATTTTAAGATAGGTCTTTTCAAGCTCTATCTATACCTGTAATCCAAATTTCATTGCAAGGTTCTGTATGGGAAATATTTGTGGTTATCTAAAATTACAGAATTTCGACCCAGGCAATGAAAAGTATCTGTCGGTGGCGTTAATTCCGCAACCAAGCCTTGAAAAGATGTTAGGCTTCCACTAATTGGTAGCCAACAAATACACCTTTCCAACGATGTGAAAATCATCGCAATACTCGTCAATTTTTATTTCTTCAGTTTTACGAAAAAATCGTGGGCTAACCCCTTGTCAAAAAATAACATTTTTTTCATCAGTGTCCAAAAACCCATCGAGATACACATTTTAAGATAGGTCTTTTCAAGCTCTATCTATACCTGCAATCCAAATTTTATTGCGAGGTTCTGTATGGGAAATATTTGTGGTTATCTAAAATTACAGAATTTCGACCCAGGCAATGAAAAGTATCTGTCGGTGGCGTTAATTCCGCAACCAAGCCTTGAAAAGATGTTAGGCTTCCACTAATTGGTAGCCAACAAATACACCTTTCCAACGATGTGAAAATCATCGCAATACTCGACAATTTTTATTTCTTCAGTTTTACGAAAAAATCGTGGGCTAACCCCTTGTCAAAAAATAACATTTTTTTCATCAGTGTCCCAAAACCCATCGAGATACACATTTTAAGATAGGTCTTTTCAAGCTCTATCTATACCTGCAACCCAAATTTTATTGCGAGGCTCTGTATGGGAAATATTTGTGGTTAACTAAAATTACAGAATTTCGACCCGGACAATGAAAAGTGTCTGTCGGTGGCGTTAATTCCGCAACCAAGCCTTGAAAAAATATACGGCTTTCACTAATTGGTAGCCAACAAATACACCTTTCCAACGATGTGAAAATCATCGCAATACTCGACAATTTTTATTTCTTCAGTTTTACGAAAAAATCGTGGGCTAACCCCTTGTAAAAAAAATAACATTTTTTTCATCAGTGTTCCTAAACCCATCGAGATACACATTTTAAGATAGGTCTTTTCAAGCTCTATCTATACCTGCAACCCAAATTTTATTTCGAGGCTCTGTATGGGAAATATTTGTGGTTAACTAAAATTACAGAATTTCGACCAAGGCAATGAAAAGTATCTGTCGGTGGCGTTAATCCCGCAACCAAGCCTTGAAAAGATGTTAGGCTTCCACTAATTGGTAGCCAACAAATACACCTTTCCAACGATGTGAAAATCATCGCAATACTCGACAATTTTTATTTCTTCAGTTTTACGAAAAAATCGTGGGCTAACCCCTTGTCAAAAAATAACATTTTTTTCATCAGTGTCCCAAAACCCATCGAGATACACATTTTAAGATAGGTCTTTTCAAGCTCTATCTATACCTGCAACCCAAATTTTATTGCGAGGCTCTGTATGGGAAATATTTGTGGTTAACTAAAATTACAGAATTTCGACCCGGACAATGAAAAGTGTCTGTCGGTGGCGTTAATTCCGCAACCAAGCCTTGAAAAAATATACGGCTTTCACTAATTGGTAGCCAACAAATACACCTTTCCAACGATGTGAAAATCATCGCAATACTCGACAATTTTTATTTCTTCAGTTTTACGAAAAAATCGTGGGCTAACCCCTTGTAAAAAAAATAACATTTTTTTCATCAGTGTTCCTAAACCCATCGAGATACACATTTTAAGATAGGTCTTTTCAAGCTCTATCTATACCTGCAACCCAAATTTTATTTCGAGGCTCTGTATGGGAAATATTTGTGGTTAACTAAAATTACAAAATTTCGACCCAGACAATGAAAAGTATCTGTCGGTGGCGTTAATTCCGCAACCAAGCCTTGAAAAGATGTTAGGCTTCCACTAATTGGTAGCCAACAAATACACCTTTCCAACGATGTGAAAATCATCGCAATACTCGACAATTTTTATTTCTTCAGTTTTACGAAAAAATCGTGGGCTAACACCCCTTGTCAAAAAAAAATATTTTTTTCATCAGTGTTCCAAAACCCATCGAGATACACATTTTAAGATAGGTCTTTTCAAGCTCTATCTATACCTGTAATCCAAATTTTATTGCGAGGTTCTGTATGGGAAATATTTGTGGTTATCTAAAATTACAGAATTTCGACCCAGGCAATGAAAAGTATCTGTCGGTGGCGTTAATTCCGCAACCAAGCCTTCAAAAAATATACGGCTTTCACTAATTGGTAGCCAACAAATACACCTTTCCAACGATGTGAAAATCATCGCAATACTCGACAATTTTTATTTCTTCAGTTTTACGAAAAATTGTGGGCTAACCCCTGTCAAAAAATAACATTTTTTTCATCAGTGTTCCAAAACCCATCGAGATACACATTTTAAGATAGGTCTTTTCAAGCTCTATCTATACCTGCAACCCAAATTTTATTGCGAGGTTCTGTATGGGAAATATTTGTGGTTATCTAAAATTACAGAATTTCGACCCAGGCAATGAAAAGTATCTGTCGGTGGCGTTAATTCCGCAACGAAGCCTTGAAAAAATATACGGCTTTCACTAATTGGTAGCCAACAAATACACCTTTCCAACGATGTGAAAATCATCGCAATACTCGACAATTTTTATTTCTTCAGTTTTACGAAAAAATCGTGGGCTGACCCCTTGTCAAAAAATAACATTTTTTTCATCAGTGTCCCAAAACCCATCGAGATACACATTTTAAGATAGGTCTTTTCAAGCTCTATCTATACCTGCAACCCAACTTTTATTGCGAGGCTCTGTATGGGAAATATTTGTGGTTAACTAAAATTACAGAATTTCGACCAAGGCAATGAAAAGTATCTGTCGGTGGCGTTAATTCCGCAACCAAGCCTTGAAAAGATGTTAGGCTTCCACTAATTGGTAGCCAACAAATACACCTTTCCAACGATGTGAAAATCATCGCAATACTCGACAATTTTTATTTCTTCAGTTTTACGAAAAAATCGTGGGCTAACCCCTTGTCAAAAAATAACATTTTTTTCATCAGTGTCCCCAAAACCCATCGAGATACACATTTTAAGATAGGTCTTTTCAAGCTCTATCTATACCTGCAACCCAAATTTTATTGCGAGGTTCTGTATGGGAAATATTTGTGGTTAACTAAAATTACAAAATTTCGACCCAGACAATGAAAAGTATCTGTCGGTGGCGTTAATTCCGCAACCAAGCCTTGAAAAAATATGCGGCTTTCACTAATTGGTAGCCAAAAAATACACCTTTCCAACGATGTGAAAATCATCGCAATACTCGACAATTTTTATTTCTTCAGTTTTACGAAAAAATCGTGGGCCAACCCCTTGTAAAAAAAATAACATTTTTTTCATCAGTGTTCCAAAACCCATCGAGATACACATTTTAAGATAGGTCTTTTCAAGCTCTATCTATACCTGCAACCCAAATTTTATTGCGAGGCTCTGTATGGGAAATATTTGTGGTTAACTAAAATTACAGAATTTCGACCAAGGCAATGAAAAGTATCTGTCGGTGGCGTTAATTCCGCAACCAAGCCTTGAAAAGATGTTAGGCTTCCACTAATTGGTAGCCAACAAATACACCTTTCCAACGATGTGAAAATCATCGCAATACTCGACAATTTTTATTTCTTCAGTTTTACGAAAAAATCGTGGGCTAACCCCTTGTCAAAAAATAACATTTTTGTCATCAGTGTCCCAAAACCCATCGAGATACACATTTTAAGATAGGTCTTTTCAAGCTCTATCTATACCTGCAACCCAAATTTTATTGCGAGGTTCCGTATGGGAAATATTTGTGGTTATCTAAAATTACAGAATTTCGACCCAGGCAATGAAAAGTATCTGTCGGTGGCGTTAATTCCGTAACCAAGCCTTAAAAAAAATATGCGGCTTTCACTAATTGGTAGCCAACAAATACACCTTTCCAACGATGTGAAAATCATCGCAATACTCGACAATTTTTATTTCTTCAGTTTTACGAAAAAATCGTGTCAAAAAATAACATTTTTTTCATTGTGTTCCAAAACCCTTCGAGATACACATTTTAAGATAGGTCTTTTCAAGCTCTATCTATACCTGCAACCCAACTTTTATTGCGAGGCTCTGTATGGGAAATATTTGTGGTTAACTAAAATTACAGAATTTCGACCAAGGCAATGAAAAGTATCTGTCGGTGGCGTTAATTCCGCAACCAAGCCTTGAAAAGATGTTAGGCTTCCACTAATTGGTAGCCAACAAATACACCTTTCCAACGATGTGAAAATCATCGCAATACTCGACAATTTTTATTTCTTCAGTTTTACGAAAAAATCGTGGGCTAACCCCTTGTAAAAAAAATAACATTTTTTTCATCAGTGTTCCAAAACCCATCGAGATACACATTTTAAGATAGGTCTTTTCAAGCTCTATCTATACCTGCAACCCAAATTTTATTGCGAGGCTCTGTATGGGAAATATTTGTGGTTAACTAAAATTACAGAATTTCGACCAAGGCAATGAAAAGTATCTGTCGGTGGCGTTAATTCCGCAACCAAGCCTTGAAAAAATATACGGCTTTCACTAATTGGTAGCCAACAAATACACCTTTCCAACGATGTGAAAATCATCGCAATACTCGACAATTTTTATTTCTTCAGTTTTACGAAAAATTGTGGGCTAACCCCTGTCAAAAAAAATATATTTTTTTCATCAGTGTTCCAAAACCCATCGAGATACACATTTTAAGATAGGTCTTTTCAAGCTCTATCTATACCTGCAACCCAAATTTTATTGCGAGGT
The DNA here is from genome assembly GCF_945859685.1 of Eupeodes corollae. Lineage (NCBI taxonomy): Eukaryota > Metazoa > Arthropoda > Insecta > Diptera > Syrphidae > Eupeodes > Eupeodes corollae. The sequence goes on from NC_079147.1 coordinate 231,179,051, forward strand.
TCTGTATGGGAAATATTTGTGGTTATCTAAAATTACAGAATTTCGACCCAGGCAATGAAAAGTATCTGTCGGTGGCGTTAATTCCGCAACCTAGCCTTAAAAAAATATACGGCTTTCACTAATTGGTAGCCAACAAATACACCTTTCCAACGATGTGAAAATCATCGCAATACTCGACAATTTTTATTTCTTCAGTTTTACGAAAAAATCGTGGGCTAACCCCTTGTCAAAAAATAACATTTTTTTCATCAGTGTCCCAAAACCCATCGAGATACACATTTTAAGATAGGTCTTTTCAAGCTCTATCTATACCTGCAACCCAAATTTTATTGCGAGGTTCTGTATGGGAAATATTTGTGGTTAACTAAAATTACAAAATTTCGACCCAGACAATGAAAAGTATCTGTCGGTGGCGTTAATTCCACAAAAAAGCCTTGAAAAAATATGCGGCTTTCACTAATTGGTAGCCAAAAAATACACCTTTCCAACGATGTGAAAATCATCGCAATACTCGACAATTTTTATTTCTTCAGTTTTACGAAAAAATCGTGGGCTAACCCCTTGTAAAAAAAATAACATTTTTTTCATCAGTGTTCCAAAACCCATCGAGATACACATTTTAAGATAGGTCTTTTCAAGCTCTATCTATACCTGCAACCCAAATTTTATTGCGAGGCTCTGTATGGGAAATATTTGTGGTTAACTAAAATTACAGAATTTCGACCAAGGCAATGAAAAGTATCTGTCGGTGGCGTTAATTCCGCAACCAAGCCTTGAAAAGATGTTAGGCTTCCACTAATTGGTAGCCAACAAATGCACCTTTCCAACGATGTGAAAATCATCGCAATACTCGACAATTTTTATTTCTTCAGTTTTACGAAAAAATCGTGGGCTAACCCCTTGTCAAAAAATAACATTTTTGTCATCAGTGTCCCAAAACCCATCGAGATACACATTTTAATATAGGTCTTTTCAAGCTCTATCTATACCTGCAACCCAAATTTTATTGCGAGGTTCCGTATGGGAAATATTTGTGGTTAACTAAAATTACAAAATTTCGACCCAGGCAATGAAAAGTATCTGTCGGTGGCGTTAATTCCGCAACCAAGCCTTGAAAAAATATGCGGCTTTCACTAATTGGTAGCCAACAAATACACCTTTCCAACAATGTGAAAATCATCGCAATACTCGACAATTTTTATTTCTTCAGTTTTACGAAAAAATTGTGGGCTAACAACCCCTGTCAAAAAAAATATATTTTTTTCATCAGTGTTCCAAAACCCATCGAGATACACATTTTAAGATAGGTCTTTTCAAGCTCTATCTATACCTGCAACCCAAATTTTATTTCGAGGCTCTGTATGGGAAATATTTGTGGTTAACTAAAATTACAAAATTTCGACCCAGACAATGAAAAGTATCTGTCGGTGGCGTTAATTCCGCAACCAAGCCTTGAAAAAATATGCGGCTTTCACTAATTAGTAGCCAACAAATACACCTTTCCAACGATGTGAAAATCATCGCAATACTCGACAATTTTTATTTTTTCAGTTTTACGAAAAAATCGTGTCAAAAAATAACATTTTTTTCATAAGTGTTCCAAAACCCATCGAGATACACATTTTAAGATATGTCTTTTCAAGCTCTATCTATACCTGCAACCCAACTTTTATTGCGAGGCTCTGTATGGGAAATATTTGTGGTTAACTAAAATTACAAAATTTCGACCAAGGCAATGAAAAGTATCTGTCGGTGGCGTTAATTCCGCAACCAAGCCTTGAAAAGATGTTAGGCTTCCACTAATTGGTAGCCAACAAATACACCTTTCCAACGATGTGAAAATCATCGCAATACTCGACAATTTTTATTTCTTCAGTTTTACGAAAAAATCGTGGGCTAACCCCTTGTCAAAAAATAACATTTTTTTCATCAGTGTCCCAAAACCCATCGAGATACACATTTTAAGATAGGTCTTTTCAAGCTCTATCTATACCTGCAACCCAAATTTTATTGCGAGGTTCTGTATGGGAAATATTTGTGGTTATCTAAAATTACAGAATTTCGACCCAGGCAATGAAAAGTATCTGTCGGTGGCGTTAATTCCGCAACCAAGCCTTGAAAAGATGTTAGGCTTCCACTAATTGGTAGCCAACAAATACACCTTTCCAACGATGTGAAAATCATCGCAATACTCGACAATTTTTATTTCTTCAGTTTTACGAAAAAATCGTGGGCTAACCCCTTGTCAAAAAATAACATTTTTTTCATCAGTGTCCCAAAACCCATCGAGATACACATTTTAAGATAGGTCTTTTCAAGTTCTATCTATACCTGCAACCCAAATTTTATTGCGAGGTTCTGTATGGGAAATATTTGTGGTTATCTAAAATTACAGAATTTCGACCCAGGCAATGAAAATTATCTGTCGCTGGCGTTAATTCCGTAACCAAGCCTTCAAAAAATATGCGGCTTTCACTAATTGGTAGCCAACAAATACTCCTTTCCAACGATGTGAAAATCATCGCAATACTCGACAATTTTTATTTCTTCAGTTTTACGAAAAAATCGTGTCAAAAAATAACATTTTTTTCATAAGTGTTCCAAAACCCATCGAGATACACATTTTAAGATAGGTCTTTTCAAGCTCTATCTATACCTGCAACCCAACTTTTATTGCGAGGCTCTGTATGGGAAATATTTGTGGTTAACTAAAATTACAGAATTTCGACCAAGGCAATGAAAAGTATCTGTCGGTGGCGTTAATTCCGCAACCAAGCCTTGAAAAGATGTTAGGCTTCCACTAATTGGTAGCCAACAAATACACCTTTCCAACGATGTGAAAATCATCGCAATACTCGACAATTTTTATTTCTTCAGTTTTACGAAAAAATCGTGGGCTAACCCCTTGTCAAAAAATAACATTTTTTTCATCAGTGTCCCAAAACCCATCGAGATACACATTTTAAGATATGTCTTTTCAAGCTCTATCTATACCTGCAACCCAAATTTTATTGCGAGGTTCTGTATGGGAAATATTTGTGGTTATCTAAAATTACAGAATTTCGACCCAGGCAATGAAAAGTATCTGTCGGTGGCGTTAATTCCGTAACCAAGCCTTGAAAAAATATGCGGCTTTCACTAATTGGTAGCCAACAAATACACCTTTCCAACGATGTGAAAATCATCGCAATACTTGACAATTTTTATTTCTTCAGTTTTACGAAAAAATCGTGTCAAAAAATAACATTTTTTTCATAAGTGTTCCAAAACCCATCGAGATACACATTTTAAGATAGGTCTTTTCAAGCTCTATCTATACCTGCAACCCAAATTTTATTGCGAGGTTCTGTATGGGAAATATTTGTGGTTAACTAAAATTACAAAATTTCGACCCAGACAATGAAAAGTATCTGTCGGTGGCGTTAATTCCGCAACCAAGCCTTGAAAAGATGTTAGGCTTCCACTAATTGGTAGCCAACAAATACACCTTTCCAACGATGTGAAAATCATCGCAATACTCGACAATTTTTATTTCTTCAGTTTTACGAAAAAATCGTGGGCTAACCCCTTGTCAAAAAATAACATTTTTTTCATCAGTGTCCCAAAACCCATCGAGATACACATTTTAAGATAGGTCTTTTCAAGCTCTATCTATACCTGCAACCCAAATTTTATTGCGAGGTTCTGTATGGGAAATATTTGTGGTTAACTAAAATTACAAAATTTCGACCCAGACAATGAAAAGTATCTGTCGGTGGCGTTAATTCCACAAAAAAGCCTTGAAAAAATATGCGGCTTTCACTAATTGGTAGCCAAAAAATACACCTTTCCAACGATGTGAAAATCATCGCAATACTCGACAATTTTTATTTCTTCAGTTTTACGAAAAAATCGTGGGCTAACCCCTTGTAAAAAAAATAACATTTTTTTCATCAGTGTTCCAAAACCCATCGAGATACACATTTTAAGATAGGTCTTTTCAAGCTCTATCTATACCTGCAACCCAAATTTTATTGCGAGGCTCTGTATGGGAAATATTTGTGGTTAACTAAAATTACAGAATTTCGACCAAGGCAATGAAAAGTATCTGTCGGTGGCGTTAATTCCGCAACCAAGCCTTGAAAAGATGTTAGGCTTCCACTAATTGGTAGCCAACAAATGCACCTTTCCAACGATGTGAAAATCATCGCAATACTCGACAATTTTTATTTCTTCAGTTTTACGAAAAAATCGTGGGCTAACCCCTTGTCAAAAAATAACATTTTTGTCATCAGTGTCCCAAAACCCATCGAGATACACATTTTAATATAGGTCTTTTCAAGCTCTATCTATACCTGCAACCCAAATTTTATTGCGAGGTTCCGTATGGGAAATATTTGTGGTTAACTAAAATTACAAAATTTCGACCCAGGCAATGAAAAGTATCTGTCGGTGGCGTTAATTCCGCAACCAAGCCTTGAAAAAATATGCGGCTTTCACTAATTGGTAGCCAACAAATACACCTTTCCAACAATGTGAAAATCATCGCAATACTCGACAATTTTTATTTCTTCAGTTTTACGAAAAAATTGTGGGCTAACAACCCCTGTCAAAAAAAATATATTTTTTTCATCAGTGTTCCAAAACCCATCGAGATACACATTTTAAGATAGGTCTTTTCAAGCTCTATCTATACCTGCAACCCAAATTTTATTTCGAGGCTCTGTATGGGAAATATTTGTGGTTAACTAAAATTACAAAATTTCGACCCAGACAATGAAAAGTATCTGTCGGTGGCGTTAATTCCGCAACCAAGCCTTGAAAAAATATGCGGCTTTCACTAATTAGTAGCCAACAAATACACCTTTCCAACGATGTGAAAATCATCGCAATACTAGACAATTTTTATTTTTTCAGTTTTACGAAAAAATCGTGTCAAAAAATAACATTTTTTTCATAAGTGTTCCAAAACCCATCGAGATACACATTTTAAGATATGTCTTTTCAAGCTCTATCTATACCTGCAACCCAACTTTTATTGCGAGGCTCTGTATGGGAAATATTTGTGGTTAACTAAAATTACAAAATTTCGACCAAGGCAATGAAAAGTATCTGTCGGTGGCGTTAATTCCGCAACCAAGCCTTGAAAAGATGTTAGGCTTCCACTAATTGGTAGCCAACAAATACACCTTTCCAACGATGTGAAAATCATCGCAATACTCGACAATTTTTATTTCTTCAGTTTTACGAAAAAATCGTGGGCTAACCCCTTGTCAAAAAATAACATTTTTTTCATCAGTGTCCCAAAACCCATCGAGATACACATTTTAAGATAGGTCTTTTCAAGCTCTATCTATACCTGCAACCCAAATTTTATTGCGAGGTTCTGTATGGGAAATATTTGTGGTTATCTAAAATTACAGAATTTCGACCCAGGCAATGAAAAGTATCTGTCGGTGGCGTTAATTCCGCAACCAAGCCTTGAAAAAATATGCGGCTTTCACTAATTGGTAGCCAACAAATACTCCTTTCCAACGATGTGAAAATCATCGCAATACTCGACAATTTTTATTTCTTCAGTTTTACGAAAAAATCGTGTCAAAAAATAACATTTTTTTCATAAGTGTTCCAAAACCCATCGAGATACACATTTTAAGATAGGTCTTTTCAAGCTCTATCTATACCTGCAACCCAACTTTTATTGCGAGGCTCTGTATGGGAAATATTTGTGGTTAACTAAAATTACAAAATTTCGACCAAGGCAATGAAAAGTATCTGTCGGTGGCGTTAATTCCGCAACCAAGCCTTGAAAAAATATGCGGCTTTCACTAATTGGTAGCCAACAAATACACCTTTCCAACAATGTGAAAATCATCGCAATACTCGACAATTTTTATTTCTTCAGTTTTACGAAAAAATTGTGGGCTAACAACCCCTGTCAAAAAAAATATATTTTTTTCATCAGTGTTCCAAAACCCATCGAGATACACATTTTAAGATAGGTCTTTTCAAGCTCTATCTATACCTGCAACCCAAATTTTATTGCGAGGCTCTGTATGGGAAATATTTGTGGTTAACTAAAATTACAGAATTTCGACCAAGGCAATGAAAAGTATCTGTCGGTGGCGTTAATTCCGCAACCAAGCCTTGAAAAGATGTTAGGCTTCCACTAATTGGTAGCCAACAAATACACCTTTCCAACGATGTGAAAATCATCGCAATACTCGACAATTTTTATTTCTTCAGTTTTACGAAAAAATCGTGGGCTAACCCCTTGTCAAAAAATAACATTTTTTTCATCAGTGTCCCAAAACCCATCGAGATACACATTTTAAGATAGGTCTTTTCAAGTTCTATCTATACCTGCAACCCAAATTTTATTGCGAGGTTCTGTATGGGAAATATTTGTGGTTATCTAAAATTACAGAATTTCGACCCAGGCAATGAAAATTATCTGTCGGTGGCGTTAATTCCGTAACCAAGCCTTCAAAAAATATGCGGCTTTCACTAATTGGTAGCCAACAAATACTCCTTTCCAACGATGTGAAAATCATCGCAATACTCGACAATTTTTATTTCTTCAGTTTTACGAAAAAATCGTGTCAAAAAATAACATTTTTTTCATAAGTGTTCCAAAACCCATCGAGATACACATTTTAAGATAGGTCTTTTCAAGCTCTATCTATACCTGCAACCCAACTTTTATTGCGAGGCTCTGTATGGGAAATATTTGTGGTTAACTAAAATTACAGAATTTCGACCAAGGCAATGAAAAGTATCTGTCGGTGGCGTTAATTCCGCAACCAAGCCTTGAAAAGATGTTAGGCTTCCACTAATTGGTAGCCAACAAATACACCTTTCCAACGATGTGAAAAGCATCGCAATACTCGACAATTTTTATTTCTTCAGTTTTACGAAAAAATCGTGGGCTAACCCCTTGTCAAAAAATAACATTTTTTTCATCAGTGTCCCAAAACCCATCGAGATACACATTTTAAGATATGTCTTTTCAAGCTCTATCTATACCTGCAACCCAAATTTTATTGCGAGGTTCTGTATGGGAAATATTTGTGGTTATCTAAAATTACAGAATTTCGACCCAGGCAATGAAAAGTATCTGTCGGTGGCGTTAATTCCGTAACCAAGCCTTGAAAAAATATGCGGCTTTCACTAATTGGTAGCCAACAAATACACCTTTCCAACGATGTGAAAATCATCGCAATACTTGACAATTTTTATTTCTTCAGTTTTACGAAAAAATCGTGTCAAAAAATAACATTTTTTTCATAAGTGTTCCAAAACCCATCGAGATACACATTTTAAGATAGGTCTTTTCAAGCTCTATCTATACCTGCAACCCAAATTTTATTGCGAGGTTCTGTATGGGAAATATTTGTGGTTAACTAAAATTACAAAATTTCGACCCAGACAATGAAAAGTATCTGTCGGTGGCGTTAATTCCGCAACCAAGCCTTGAAAAGATGTTAGGCTTCCACTAATTGGTAGCCAACAAATACACCTTTCCAACGATGTGAAAATCATCGCAACACTCGACAATTTTTATTTCTTCAGTTTTACGAAAAAATCGTGGGCTAACCCCTTGTCAAAAAATAACATTTTTTTCATCAGTGTCCCAAAACCCATCGAGATACACATTTTAAGATAGGTCTTTTCAAGCTCTATCTATACCTGCAACCCAAATTTTATTGCGAGGCTCTGTCTGGGAAATATTTGTGGTTAACTAAAATTACAGAATTTCGACCCAGACAATGAAAAGTATCTGTCGGTGGCGTTAATTCCGCAACCAAGCCTTGAAAAAATATACGGCTTTCACTAATTGGTAGCCAACAAATACACCTTTCCAACGATGTGAAAATCATCGCAATACTCGACAATTTTTATTTCTTCAGTTTTACGAAAAAATCGTGGGCTAACCCCTTGTCAAAAAATAACATTTTTGTCATCAGTGTCCCAAAACCCATCGAGATACACATTTTAAGATAGGTCTTTTCAAGCTCTATCTATACCTGCAACCCAAATTTTATTGCGAGGTTCTGTATGGGAAATATTTGTGGTTATCTAAAATTACAGAATTTCGACCCAGGCAATGAAAAGTATCTGTCGGTGGCGTTAATTCCGTAACCAAGCCTTGAAAAAATATGCGGCTTTCACTAATTGGTAGCCAACAAATACACCTTTCCAACGATGTGAAAATCATCGCAATACTCGACAATTTTTATTTCTTCAGTTTTACGAAAAAATCGTGGGCTAACCCCTTGTCAAAAAATAACATTTTTTTCATCAGTGTTCCAAAACCCATCGAGATACACATTTTAAGATAGGTCTTTTCAAGCTCTATCTATACCAGCAACCCAAATTTTATTTCGAGGCTCTGTATGGGAAATATTTGTGGTTAACTAAAATTACAAAATTTCGACCCAGACAATGAAAAGTATCTGTCGGTGGCGTTAATTCCGCAACCAAGCCTTGAAAAAATATGCGGCTTTCACTAATTAGTAGCCAACAAATACACCTTTCCAACGATGTGAAAATCATCGCAATACTCGCAAATTTTTATTCCTTCAGTTTTACGAAAAAATCGTGTCAAAAAATAACATTTTTTTCATAAGTGTTCCAAAACCCATCGAGATACACATTTTAAGATAGGTCTTTTCAAGCTCTATCTATACCTGCAGCCCAAATTTTATTGCGAGGCTCTGTATGGGAAATATTTGTGGTTAACTAAAATTACAAAATTTCGACCCAGACAATGAAAAGTATCTGTCGGTGGCGTTAATTCCGCAACCAAGCCTTGAAAAAATATGCGGCTTTCACTAATTGGTAGCCAACAAATACACCTTTCCAACAATGTGAAAATCATCGCAATACTCGACAATTTTTATTTCTTCAGTTTTACGAAAAAATAGTGTCAAAAAATAACATTTTTTTCATAAGTGTTCCAAAACCCATCGAGATACACATTTTAAGATAGGTGTTTTCAAGCTCTATCTATACATGTAACCAAAATTTTATGTATGGGAAATATTTGTGGTTAACTAAAATTACAGAATTTCGACCCAGACAATGAAAAGTATCTGTCGGTGGCGTTAATTCCGCAACCAAGCCTTGAAAAGATGTTAGGCTTCCACTAATTGGTAGCCAACAAATACCCCTTTCCAACGATGTGAAAATCATCGCAATACTCGACAATTTTTATTTCTTCAGTTTTACGAAAAAATCGTGGGCTAACCCCTTGTCAAAAAATAACATTTTTTTCATCAGTGTTCCAAAACCCATCGAGATACACATTTTAAGATAGGTCTTTTCAAGCTCTATCTATACCTGCAACCCAAATTTTATTTCGAGGCTCTGTATGGGAAATATTTGTCTTTAACTAAAATTACAGAATTTCGACCCAGACAATGAAAAGTATCTGTCGGTGGCGTTAATTCCGCAACCAAGCCTTGAAAAGATGTTAGGCTTCCACTAATTGGTAGCCAACAAATACACCTTTCCAACGATGTGAAAATCATCGCAATACTCGACAATTTTTATTTCTTCAGTTTTACGAAAAAATCGTGGGCTAACCCCTTGTCAAAAAATAACATTTTTTTCATCAGTGTCCCAAAACCCATCGAGATACACATTTTAAGATAGGTCTTTTCAAGCTCTATCTATACCTGTAATCCAAATTTTATTGCGAGGTTCTGTATGGGAAATATTTGTGGTTATCTAAAATTACAGAATTTCGACCCAGGCAATGAAAAGTATCTGTCGGTGGCGTTAATTCCGTAACCAAGCCTTGAAAAAATATGCGGCTTTCACTAATTGGTAGCCAACAAATACACCTTTCCAACGATGTGAAAATCATCGCAATACTTGACAATTTTTATTTCTTCAGTTTTACGAAAAAATCGTGTCAAAAAATAACATTTATTTCATAAGTGTTCCAAAACCCATCGAGATACACATTTTAAGATAGGTCTTTTCAAGCTCTATCTATACCTGCAACCCAAATTTTATTGCGAGGTTCTGTATGGGAAATATTTGTGGTTAACTAAAATTACAAAATTTCGACCCAGACAATGAAAAGTATCTGTCGGTGGCGTTAATTCCGCAACCAAGCCTTGAAAAGATGTTAGGCTTCCACTAATTGGTAGCCAACAAATACACCTTTCCAACGATGTGAAAATCATCGCAATACTCGACAATTTTTATTTCTTCAGTTTTACGAAAAAATCGTGGGCTAACCCCTTGTCAAAAAATAACATTTTTGTCATCAGTGTCCCAAAACCCATCGAGATACACATTTTAAGATAGGTCTTTTCAAGCTCTATCTATACCTGCAACCCAAATTTTATTGCGAGGTTCTGTATGGGAAATATTTGTGGTTATCTAAAATTACAGAATTTCGACCCAGGCAATGAAAAGTATCTGTCGGTGGCGTTAATTCCGCAACCAAGCCTTGAAAAAATATGCGGCTTTCACTAATTGGTAGCCAACAAATACACCTTTCCAACAATGTGAAAATCATCGCAATACTCGACAATTTTTATTTCTTCAGTTTTACAAAAAAAATTGTGGGCTAACAACCCCTGTCAAAAAAAATATATTTTTTTCATCAGTGTTCCAAAACCCATCGAGATACACATTTTAAGATAGGTCTTTTCAAGCTCTATCTATACCTGCAACCCAAATTTTATTGCGAGGCTCTGTATGGGAAATATTTGTGGTTAACTAAAATTACAGAATTTCGACCCAGACAATGAAAAGTATCTGTCGGTGGCGTTAATTCCGCAACCAAGCCTTGAAAAGATGTTAGGCTTCCACTAATTGGTAGCCAACAAATACACCTTTCCAACGATGTGAAAATCATCGCAATACTCGACAATTTTTATTTCTTCAGTTTTACGAAAAAATCGTGGGCTAACCCCTTGTCAAAAAATAACATTTTTGTCATCAGTGTCCCAAAACCCATCGAGATACACATTTTAAGATAGGTCTTTTCAAGCTCTATCTATACCTGCAACCCAAATTTTATTGCGAGGTTCTGTATGGGAAATATTTGTGGTTATCTAAAATTACAGAATTTCGACCCAGGCAATGAAAAGTATCTGTCGGTGGCGTTAATTCCGTAACCAAGCCTTGAAAAAATATGCGGCTTTCACTAATTGGTAGCCAACAAATACACCTTTCCAACGATGTGAAAATCATCGCAATACTCGACAATTTTTATTTCTTCAGTTTTACGAAAAAATCGTGGGCTAACCCCTTGTCAAAAAATAACATTTTTTTCATCAGTGTTCCAAAACCCATCGAGATACACATTTTAAGATAGGTCTTTTCAAGCTCTATCTATACCAGCAACCCAAATTTTATTTCGAGGCTCTGTATGGGAAATATTTGTGGTTAACTAAAATTACAAAATTTCGACCCAGACAATGAAAAGTATCTGTCGGTGGCGTTAATTCCGCAACCAAGCCTATAAAAAATATGCGGCTTTCACTAATTAGTAGCCAACAAATACACCTTTCCAACGATGTGAAAATCATCGCAATACTCGCAAATTTTTATTCCTTCAGTTTTACGAAAAAATCGTGTCAAAAAATAACATTTTTTTCATAAGTGTTCCAAAACCCATCGAGATACACATTTTAAGATAGGTCTTTTCAAGCTCTATCTATACCTGCAGCCCAAATTTTATTGCGAGGCTCTGTATGGGAAATATTTGTGGTTAACTAAAATTACAAAATTTCGACCCAGACAATGAAAAGTATCTGTCGGTGGCGTTAATTCCGCAACCAAGCCTTGAAAAAATATGCGGCTTTCACTAATTAGTAGCCAACAAATACACCTTTCCAACGATGTGAAAATCATCGCAATACTCGCAAATTTTTATTCCTTCAGTTTTACGAAAAAATAGTGTCAAAAAATAACATTTTTTTCATAAGTGTTCCAAAACCCATCGAGATACACATTTTAAGATAGGTGTTTTCAAGCTCTATCTATACATGTAACCAAAATTTTATGTATGGGAAATATTTGTGGTTAACTAAAATTACAAAATTTCGACCCAGACAATGAAAAGTATCTGTCGGTGGCGTTAATTCCGCAACCAAGCCTTGAAAAGATGTTAGGCTTCCACTAATTGGTAGCCAACAAATACCCCTTTCCAACGATGTGAAAATCATCGCAATACTCGACAATTTTTATTTCTTCAGTTTTACGAAAAAATCGTGGGCTAACCCCTTGTCAAAAAATAACATTTTTTTCATCAGTGTTCCAAAACCCATCGAGATACACATTTTAAGATAGGTCTTTTCAAGCTCTATCTATACCTGCAACCCAAATTTTATTTCGAGGCTCTGTATGGGAAATATTTGTCTTTAACTAAAATTACAGAATTTCGACCCAGACAATGAAAAGTATCTGTCGGTGGCGTTAATTCCGCAACCAAGCCTTGAAAAGATGTTAGGCTTCCACTAATTGGTAGCCAACAAATACACCTTTCCAACGATGTGAAAATCATCGCAATACTCGACAATTTTTATTTCTTCAGTTTTACGAAAAAATCGTGGGCTAACCCCTTGTCAAAAAATAACATTTTTTTCATCAGTGTCCCAAAACCCATCGAGATACACATTTTAAGATAGGTCTTTTCAAGCTCTATCTATACCTGTAATCCAAATTTTATTGCGAGGTTCTGTATGGGAAATATTTGTGGTTATCTAAAATTACAGAATTTCGACCCAGGCAATGAAAAGTATCTGTCGGTGGCGTTAATTCCGCAACCAAGCCTTGAAAAGATGTTAGGCTTCCACTAATTGGTAGCCAACAAATACACCTTTCCAACGATGTGAAAATCATCGCAATACTCGTCAATTTTTATTTCTTCAGTTTTACGAAAAAATCGTGGGCTAACCCCTTGTCAAAAAATAACATTTTTTTCATCAGTGTCCCAAAACCCATCGAGATACACATTTTAAGATAGGTCTTTTCAAGCTCTATCTATACCTGCAACCCAAATTTTATTGCGAGGTTCTGTATGGGAAATATTTGTGGTTATCTAAAATTACAGAATTTCGACCCAGGCAATGAAAAGTATCTGTCGGTGGCGTTAATTCCGCAACCAAGCCTTGAAAAGATGTTAGGCTTCCACTAATTGGTAGCCAACAAATACCCCTTTCCAACGATGTGAAAATCATCGCAATACTCGACAATTTTTATTTCTTCAGTTTTACGAAAAAATCGTGGGCTAACCCCTTGTCAAAAAATAACATTTTTTTCATCAGTGTTCCAAAACCCATCGAGATACACATTTTAAGATAGGTCGGTGGCGTTAATTCCGCAACCAAGCCTTGAAAAAATATGCAGCTTTCACTAATTGGTAGCCAACAAATACACCTTTCCAACGATGTGAAAATCATCGCAATACTCGACAATTTTTATTTCTTCAGTTTTACGAAAAAATCGTGGGCTAACCCCTTGTCAAAAAATAACATTTTTTTCATCAGTGTCCCAAAACCCATCGAGATACACATTTTAAGATAGGTCTTTTTAAGCTCTATCTATACCTGTAATCCAAATTTTATTGCGAGGTTCTGTATGGGAAATATTTGTGGTTATCTAAAATTACAGAATTTCGACCCAAGCAATGAAAAGTATCTGTCGGTGGCGTTAATTCCGCAACCAAGCCTTGAAAAAATATACGGCTGTCACTAATTGGTAACCAACAAATACACCTTTCCAACGATGTGAAAATCATCGCAATACTCGACAATTTTTATTTCTTCAGTTTTACGAAAAAATTGTTTGCTAAAAGCCTTGTCAAAAAATAACATTTTTTTCATCAGTGTTCCAAAACCCATCGAGATACACATTTTAAGATAGGTCTTTTCAAGCTCTATCTATACCTGCAACCCAATTTTTATTGCGAGGCTCTGTATGTTAAATATTTGTGGTTAACTAAAATTACAGAATTTCGACCCAGGCAATGAAAAGTATCTGTCGGTGGCGTTAATTCCGCAACCAAGCCTTGAAAAAAATATGCGGCTTTCACTAATTGGTAGCCAAAAAATACACCTTTCCAACGATGTGAAAA